>NW_026930899.1:282500-432352 GCF_032062105.1 Saccostrea cuccullata
TAATGATTTTTGGGTTTTATTGATGTTAAAAATGTTCAAATTTGATGTATCAGATGACAGCAAAGAAATTGAAATGAGATTAAGAAACGGACATGTAGAGAGTATCTTACAAATAACTCAGGACCAAATGGCTGCCCCCTGACAGCAGAAAGGATAGTTTTTTGACGCTGGACAAAAGGCAGTGGAGACCCATTGTTAGCCTGTGTCATTTCGGGTAACGCTTGCATCTGTACGATAATCAAATCAAATGAAATGAATCAAAAAGATAAAACCATAAGAATATAAACCCCTGAGGCTGGCAGGGCTACCCCAGTCATTTAAGTGTTTTAATGTTAGATATTGTTATATTTCAGTGCGATCAAGATATGGTGATATTAAAGATGAGTTTTTTTTCAAATGACGGAGTGTGTCCACCTGTTGTTAAATAGGGCTTCTTTTTTTAAACAAATTGAAAATGGAAAATGAATTTGATGGCAGAGGAGTGCTGATCTTTATGAACCAAATGGCATGTCCTATCTGAAATGAATGTGTAAGAAATTGTTACAGCTGTCTTGTCTCTTTTATTTTACAAATTGTGTTAAAAGGATGAGAGTCACCAGATTTTAAACTACAGTCAAACCTCATTATCTTGAACTCAAAAGAAAAAAGTAAAAAAAAAACTTCAGATTAACCAGAGGATTGAGATATTTAGCTTAAAATGAAAATTTAAAAGATTTGTCTGTTTGACATTATTATTACTACAAAATATACAGGGTATTTGAGATATCTGAGTTCAAGATAGTGAAGTTAAACTGTATTAGGAATTCTAAAATGATAAAATATTTCATTAAAAGTCTTCTAAAAAGGAAATGATTGGGGTTCTTTTTGTTTCATTGATTAAGTCTTCATAATGACTATGTTGGGTTTTAATAATCTCTGTTTCAATTTCTTAAATGAGTTCTGATCTGACACTCTTAATGAAATGGAATCTCAGAACAGAGAATTTATGTATTCTGCACAAAAACAATCACAAGTATTGCAGTAAATCGGAGGAATTCTGTGTAATGACTACTTTTAGCCGGTCCTGTTGCATGTCTCTGCCCCGTTAGCCTCAGATATAGGTTTTATTCATCTGGAATTTTTCACATATCATGATATATAATGGATTTTCAGGATATATGTTGTCTGATTGATCACTTTTGTGTCTGTCTTTTTCTTATTATCCAAAAACTTCCGATCATTCTTTTTGCCCATTATTGGAAATTGTATGCTATTTTCATATACCAAGCATAACACTATTTGACTGATTTCATTTCAAACACACCCTATTCAGTATTTTAAGGTGGATACAAACAATTAGAAAAATGTTGAGTAGTCACTTCATATCCTGTTTTAGACGGTTTTGTCATAGTACTTCACTTGGTTTATGAGTTGACAAATAAATATATGTCTTCCAATTTGGAAGGGGTGAGTTGAGATGCCAGATAGTGTCAGTAGAATTCACTTTGGAATAGCCTGACATTATTACGGCCTGCTCCAAGTGTGCATAGTTACATAGCTGTCCACGGTGTTAGATGGGAGATGTCTTTTGTCAAGACCTTACAGATATTACCTCTTTCCTTGCCTGTTTGGCTTTGATCTTGTGGTATTGCTTGTATACTACATGAAGATGAAATCAATTTTCCCAGTGTTTATCTTTGCTAAAAGAACAAGATGGCACTAAGTCTAGTGATTAAAACCTGAAGCAAATATAATCTAATTCTTTATTTGTCTAGGTGCGTATGAAGTGGAGCTATAGTCTCGATTCATGTCATTTAGCCAGTTCAAATAAAACATTATGGATAAACAGTTTGGTCAACAGTTTAAAATTCATCTACATCTCCGTGAACAAATTTAGTATTTTTTTTCTGACTCTTGATTTTAAACTACACTCTACTCAAGAACAAAGATATCCTGAAACATTTGATTCAAGCAATACTTGAGAATAATTGATCAGAATGATTTTTTTAAACAGAGTCGGTATTTTAAGCGATATGGGTGTGTCAGTGTTTTGTGGTTCTGTGTTCTAATCTATATTTATTGCATTTTAAAATCACATAATAATACGGGATTTGCCTCATAAAGTCCACAAGATTAAAATGGAAACACTGAAAATTGGGAAAAGAACTGGATGTCTTGCAGTGTTTTATTGCTAGAAATCTTTTTGTACCGGGGTGCAATCACATTTAATAAAACAACATTCAATTGGCATGAACAATGGCCTCTGCTTTTGTTACAATTCATTTAATTTAAATAAACCGCAGCTTGTTTCCTTAAAATCGTTTGCATTCATCAATGTAACAAGTTTGCACAAGACTTGAATCTTTTAATTTCTTTGTAATAGTAATCTGATTAAATATTTTATGAAGGGAAAATGTATGTGAGAATAAGAAGTTTGTGAATAATCAGATACTGACGGACGAGTAGCTTCCTGGGATTTTTAATATTGACTCTGCCCATCGATTCCCCATGATTCCATTTTCAGAACTGATATTGGCATCTTCTTGGGATACAAAAGGCAGCTGGAAAAGTTTTTGAAGAACTGTAATTTATTTGAGAATTACAATTGAGACTTGTAACTTGATTCATAGCTGTTGACAGAACAGTTTTTGGTGATTATTAGTAATTGTACTAATGTCTAATCAAACAGCAGGACTTGTACATCTTGTTTTCAGGAAAATCCTTCTCGCTAGAATTAAGCCATATTAAACAAGAATTAGCTTTTAAGAGCCCACTACAGTATAGGATTTTTGTTTTTCTCTCTGTAATTCAGATTGGCTTTTACTAATTATATGAGTTCAAAGTGGCAATGGAAACAATTTGATGCTGGCCTTTTCCTGTGGAGACTTTAATGGAGTATTTCTGTCAATAAAAAGGAATATTTTTCAACTTCAAGCAGAAGGTCTAAACAACAGAATGAATTCTTTTGATTTCAAATACATATTAGCACTGCGCAAAATTATTTCACCTATAAACAACATCATAAAATTGATTAGAAATTCATCAAAAGGAAAGGCTCAATTCATGTCATTGCCATCGGATTCAAATGTTTTTCACTACAGAAGAATTATTGACAAACTAATTTCTCGTGCTTTGTAAATAATTATGATAAATGTAGATACCGGGAAATGTCTCTGTGTTGCACAGTGCATAGCTTTTGTAATTTTTACCTCTGAAAAGTTGCAGATGTATTTTTAACTTTGATTTGTGAAACAAGCACCTGTAATTACACAGAGATATGGAAGTTATCGACAGCCTGTGCTAGCTGGGTAAATCATACAGATTAGAATTTGCCTTTATTTGAAATCAAGATAGAATTTTATATCAACAGCTATAATTGATACTAGCCTTTGATGGTGGAGATTGGCACGTTAGTGTCCCAATAAGGCCGTCACAGCCCTAATTAGCGGTAATATCGCACCATTCAAAAATACGCATTAAAACATTGTATGACTTCAATAGATTTGTTACCATTGTTAGTGAATGTGAGTATTCTCCCCTTTCCAGCACTAAACTCAGAATATTTTAGAAGAAATTGAAAATATTTTTTTTTTATTTAAATTACAAGTATTTTACAATAAATTATGATTTTGTTTTATGCATGGGAAATGTAATCATATGTAAAGAATTTTTTTAATGTGTGTACATTATGTACTGTCTTGAACCAAGAGAAAAAAAGAAAAGAGTAAATTTTGAATCTGCTCCCAGTATCATTGATTTGGAATGCCCCTGGAGGAAAATGAAATATTTCACTTGTGAAAAAGTTTGAAATAAGTTTCTGAAAGAACTGTTTTATTTAAAAAAAGTTCTATGTTTATGTAAAGTGAGCCAAAGGCATTAACAGATCTGAAATAAATCATTTGTGCTTGAATTGTCAAATTATTCTTTGTTAAAGTTGATTATTTCTTGATTTTTTAAAAATTGCTATTAACTGCTGAGTTTAGATAGACTAGTACAGTATCTTATTTCAATTCATCATTTAATCCTGTGAACGAATTATTTGGATTAAATGGAATAATAAACTACCTCTGAAATTTCAAGTTAAATTTATTTGCTTTAGATGGCTCTTGCTTCTCTCTGCCTTATAGGAGATTGCTATCTCCTTTTGTTGACTAAAGATATTTATTTCAATTGTTATTTAAAAAGCATAAAAATCATTGCAAACATAAGAGATTTTGACAAGAGTGTACAGGTTAAAAGTTCAGCTGGGTTGTAAGTGAACAACAAGATGAGAGTTGGGGGACAAAGAGAAGACAAATGCACAGGGTCTCCTCCTAGAAAAGGATTTTCTTTTTCTATCATTTACATGTTTAGTTCTGTTAAAGAAAAAAGTAAATTTAGTATTTTTAATTTCTTTTTTGTCTCCTGAGAAGTTCTTGTATGAGGTTGTCACAAGCATTCACTTTTATGTAGACTCCAATTTAGAGGGGAAAAGAAAATTGAAAAAATATTTCTAGCAAGTGTATTATTTTTGATACAATGGATTCAAATATATCTATGTTTTTTAAATTTTATGTTTTGTATTGTTAAAACTGATCCATTTAGTGGGACAGGTGGTATATAAAGAAGTTTGTGAAATATAATCCATTTGTCGATCAGTACCTAAGCTTTAAGCACGAAGAAATAGCATTTAACACCGGCCATAAATTGTCAGTTTAATAATTTATGGGTATTCTATCTTGTGTGCATTTAAGTACATTTGCTATTTAATATTTATTTGTTATTTGGGCTCATTGAGAAAGAATTCCTGTTTTGCACCTGAGTCCAAATGATCTATAGCTAAAGTGACTGATGCACACCTATCATATATTATTTCAACAGTCAGATAATTGTTCACCTGGGTAACTTCACAAAGAACAAAACTTTTTTCACTTTAAAATGAGTTTTATTTACGTTTTAGGAGCTAAGTAATAACAGAGGTATTTGACATTGATCATATCTAACTTTTAATATTTCATGGGTTGATATGAAAGATAATTCCTTGAGATTCTAGTTGGTTTTTCGTTCCTCGTAAATTTCACGCCGCTACTCCGCATGAAAATTGATAAAAACTGTCATTAAATGCAAATTCTGTGAAATTGAAAAAAATATAATTCACAATGAACTGTTGTATCTCTTTTTGAATAGTCAGGTTTAAATGCTGGCCATAAATTTACTGTTGGTGACCACAGATTGGGTTTAGAGGTGACCTCAGGTGAAGATGCTGTCGGCTGACGTCTTCTCAACTTCAGAGAAGTTTAAAACATAAATCGGTCATCCATTTAACACTGTTAAGAGAATTTATTCTGCCACATAAAGCATTTAAATTTAATTTTTTTCTTTAATTAATATAATGTTATACAAAGTTGTTTCCCTTTATTAAAAAGAAAGTGTTGCCTCCCCTTTTTTGGTGTAATATGGCATGCTTTTGTTAGATTGGTTTGAGCCGGAGTTTGTCCCAAGATTCATCTTATCTTAGATTTGTGGTGATTTTTTTTCTGTCTGCCGCATTATAATTTCAGGACTTTGAGCAGAAGAATTTAAAAAAAACTAATTGAATGATAGAATCTTTGGTGTATTTTTCACAATGTGATGACTGGGATGAATAGGTTTAAATGTAAATTCAGTTTTTCATTTAACATCATTTAAATTCTAGATTAAAATCAAATAAAGATACATATCTAAACTGAATCTCCTTAAAACAAGAACAAAAGTTCAAGAGGAAAAGACATGAGAATTTGTGTAAGCCAAAGCTGTGTTGCTCTTCATAGCTTTTATTTGATTTTTCTTGAAATACGTAGGATTCATTAAATCTTTTGTCCTCACTATAACTCTAGACTCAAAGGAAGAGGAGAATACTTAAAGACACTGTAGTACAATAAAAGAAAATGTTAAGTAAAATGTCCAGAATTAAAGAAAAATCTTTTAATTGTTGAGATTGAAGTATTTTATTCTGACTAGAACAGCCTTTTTATTGTGAAATGTTCTGAAATTTAAAACATGAGATTGAATTGTCTTCACCATAAATCACTATTTCAATAATTTTGTCAGACTCTTTTGACATTTTTAATTCCTACTAAATAGGATAAGGTGACAATCCATTTTCATGCATTTTTTTGGAATGAGGTGCAAAATGCCTATAGTGTTAAAGGGTTATGGGGATTCCTTTATCTGTCAGACAATATCCGAATTGTATATGACACAAAGGTGTTATTCCTCCCCTCTCTGGCCAGAGGGAGCTTCAGTCAGACTCATCTAGATATTTTATTTTGATACATTTCATTTCAGCAAATTATATCTTCGTACAATTTTTATCCCAACAAAAGAAATGCTTGCAGCTCTTAAGTGAGGGAATTATTTTTGTGTGTGGGCCATGATATTCGATATTTACCTGTTTAGCAAGCTTAAATCATGTTATATTTTTTCTAATTTGTGGCACACAATGGGTTTGGGATTGAAATGAAACATTTGAATATTAAATGCAAAAAGAGATAATAAGAGCTTTGCAGGACAAACATTTGATTTCATTCAGAATGTAGAAGATTCTGCGTTTGAAACGACAAACCTATACTTAGAAAATCGGTAGATTTGTCATTTGAACTGTCCGCTGTCTGAGAACCATTGAAGTTCACAATTGTTGCATGCAGAAGTTTGCTTTACAATTCTTTTTCCACTTTAATTATGAATAGCATCAACAGTGGTATATTTCAATGGCTTTTGTCATGTTGCGGAAAATTGTATCAAATTAGGAGTCAGATTTTCTCTGTACCCCTAGCACCTGCTGATAGCTTGTCATCCAAAGGGCCCAAAATTGAATTTTCTCATTTTTATTTAACTATAATTCCCTCAGGTGCACTTCATGTTTAAGGGCCAAGACATTGCAGTATTAAAGTCAAGTGGATACTTTTTTGTTGACGGCAAATCGCAGTCAAGTCTGCTGTTATTTTGAAATGTGCAGAGCATTATGATGAGAGGTTTTAGAATAATTTGCATTAAACTGTTAAATGCTCAAGTTCACCCTTTCTTTGGGCATTTAAGGTGTGAATCACATGGGTAACTTTGTATCACCCAGAGATTAAGATTATGATATTTGCAAAATATTAAAGAAAAAGTAGGAGAGATCATTTTAAATTTCCTTCATCTAATTTGATACTGAGAGGTTGCATTCATGTGATTTCAGCTATATGAATTCATAAAATGGAATTCACTCAAATGCAAAAAAACATTTAATGTTTATCGAGGCATAAGTCCCCCATGTGGTGAACATATCATGGCTATTTGTGATGTTTTCACCCCGGATGAGGTAGGGAAGGAAAAAAATCAGTGTGATTGCCTTCCTATTTGAAACCGCAGTTGAGCATCCAGCACATTTATTCAGAATTAATAAAGGTAATTTCAATAAGTGTTTTTATTGGTAAGATGATGAAATTTTAGGATGTTAGGGGAGATGTACCGGGGCTGCTGTTGCTTATTGATAAGGAATTGTGTTTAATCTACATCAATTATTCACCAAATCAATAAAGTTATATCACCAAATAGTTCTAGAATTGAAAAAGATAAGAAAAACAAACAATCTCAGAATGTGTGTTCATTTGAAATGGTGATAAGGAGAGACAAAAATGATGAAATTGGTTAAATCTTTTTCTGAGCCACAACTATTTTCCTGATCTTTAATTTGACTGTACCTCATGCCACGTAATCTGAATCCGATTTTAAGTTTCTCTGATTTCACGCAGGTATCTTAATTTGCATATCCAGTTACCTGTTAAAACACGAAGGAGTCTAAACCTTCAAATACCATGTCGATCTTTTATAGAAGGCTGCTGATCAGGCTGCAAGAACACGATATGATTTCAAAAGTTCTATTGATGAAATATTTGAAAACGTTAATCAAATGAAAAGTATGGGTCTTTTGGGCATGAAGATCGGCTTGTTCGGGCACCAGAACATTAATTTAGAGTAAAATACCGGTTAGCTTGTCTTTGACAGACTTCAAATTATATACAAAGTGATTCGGAGGCAATTTTTATGATTTCTCTATAATGGAAACCCTGTCCTGTGTAGGATGAGTACCTGTGGCCCCCGAAGTTACATTTCAATATGTTGTTTATTGACTTAGAAATATTATGTATCAAGATGAAATATTAGGCTTGGATCAATGAGTGAAACTGTAGCTTTTCTCTGGGTACGCAGTTGTAGGAGCGTTAAGGGTTAGCTGGGCCAGGTGACGAGTTTTATTAAAATTGTACGATACAATCTCCTTCTTTACTGGGTATGATACCATCAAATAAACCAAAGGAATAATTTATGTCTGTAACCTGACTCCATGATAAAAATTACAACTTCCACCAGAAACTTCATTATTCCATCAAATTAAAAAATATTCAATTCTATTTATATCAATATAAATGTGAAACAAAGCAGAGGGTATGAATTTTTGCAGTAAGGAAAACAATTAAACACAACAGTGTATATTTATTTCTGTGTTTGCAATGTGCCGTTATGCAATAAAAGTGGCTGTTTTGAGTCAAAAACCCCCATAGATCAGCTGTTTTGCAGTTTAAATATGTCATTTCAGCCATAAAACCAACACAAATATCTCGATTTTTTTTCTTTCTGAAGTGATTTGGATCTGTGTCTTACCATGCAGTAATAGTGATTTTATTGTATGACTCGTTTTTGTGGTTGGGATATCTCATCGTAACTTCATTTATTGCTTCACCAAATGGACAATTTGTTACACCTCCTATTATCTAATTTTAAGTATTTGTACATCATTCTGTTTGTTTTACTTGATTTTTAGTTACTGACATTTGGCATATGACAAAAAAAATTTGTGTTTTTTGATTTACTAGTATTCATTTAATTTGTAAGTAAGATGTCTCATAATCTGCCTAATAGAATTGTGTCCCTTTGTAGCAGTTTTTGAATAACTTTGAAAATGAATTAAATATAGTTTCTGGGTTTTTTTTTCAGTGCTCGCCCAGGCAGGCCACCAAAGAGAAGTCCCTCGATCCATGCCAGTCCCGAAACTCTAGAGAAGCTAAAGAAATGCAGAGTCGATGGCGACTATCCTTTTGATCCTCGAGCTCTTTATGGTAAATAAAAGCATCCATTCAACAACATTATATCATTTTACCCAGAAGATACAATCGACTATCTCAGAAACATAACACAGAATCAGATATCGGAAGTGCTCTTAATAAATTTATCTGAATGTTCATTGTCAAATTTTGAAAAACAATCAGCAATTGTTAAAGTTTCGTAGAAAGCATACACAGATACTTACACAAATGTCCTTGTTACATTTGTGATCTAACTAATATAAAGCTTCCTAGGGACATGAACTAAAGAAATGCGTTATTTGTCATATGGCCTTGCATTAATGATTAAGCTGATATTTAGTTTTGTTGTGTGATTTGTATTTATTTCATGTATCCGTCATCATGCAAGGACTGGCGACTTCTTCACCGAGTCTTTGGTTAACAAGATGATGAAATAAAGAATAAAATGACCGACCATTTGAAGTTTAGATTAATTTACCTATTAAAAAGATGTTAGATTCAAATAACAATAGAAAGATTTTCAGCTTCAGCACTGACAGGTTTATTTCACTCCCTAGCATCACCTGTGGAATTGCGACTTTCTAGGAATTTGGCAGTGCGTCCAATTTCTGGCCATCCCAGAACTCACAACTGGGATTTTTAACATTGCAGCAAGTCCAGGTTTTTTCAGCATTCAATTCTTGGCAATGGTTAATGATATATTAACAATGGTAGAAATAGAGGGGTATTTATTTTTTTCTTGCCATTATTATTTCTGAAACATATGAGTACAATCAAACAACTTGGCAGGTTTGTAAATTTGGAAAAGTCCAGTCTAAATACTGAAATGAACAATTGGGAGGTTTAGCTTTCTATCCAAATCAGAGAGAAAAAAGTCTTGGCACCCACAGGGATATAATAAACACAACAGATTGGGATAGCGTGACTGCTTTTTGTATTGTAATTTCAAAATTCTATTTTTATTGAAATTAGATAATGGAAAGAATTCAGTGAGAAATAAATGAAAATATTTTATAGCTGTATGAAATCAACACCAAATGGGCTATTGGAGATATTTAATTAAAACATGCCAATTGGAGTGATAGCCGTCATAATATGTGACAAAAATTTTGAAAAAGGAAAATTGCATATGATAAGCTGGGAAGTTTTATCAAAGGAAAGCTGTGTATTGGGCTGAACCCTCTGAAAAGGAAAGCAATTAAAGCTGTAGACGATATGACCACAGAACATTTGAAGATATCTAAACAAAGCAGTAATTATTTTTAAATGTGGTAGGAGGAAATAAACAGGGGATAATTTATTTTGCATATAATTGTATTTATCAAGCATCATTAATTGAATCTTAAATCTGGAGAACATTGATGGACTACACGTTTGGCATGACAGAATCATTAACTTCTTGTCACCTTTGCTATTTTCTTATCTGGTCACTGATATTTCAGGAAAATGACTTTTTCCTATTTATATGAAATAAATGGAATTCTGTGTTTTTCTTCAATTGGTGGCAATGAAGGCTTGTAATATGACCAGTGATTAAGATCGGCTGGACTCTCTCTCTCCGTGACAATTTCTGTGGAACTGTTCAGGTCAGCTGATCAGTCTTCAGCCAGCGTTAATGGACAAAGCTGAACGCTTTCATTGCTTAATGTGCAACAAAATATCTTATCTTTTGAAACATTTAATGAGAGTAGGAATTTAGATCCTTAAAAATAATTACATGATTCTGTATCCACTTCTAAATATTTTGAGCCAATTGTCCTTATTCATGCTGTTTCTTTGAGGGTCCTGCCTGTTATGAAGGGGTTTCAATCCACTTGTTTACTGTTTTGTTTTCAACATTTGCCTTTTTGTTTAAAATTACTTTGATAAGATTGGATCCTTTGCTAACAAAAAACAAACAAATATGAAGCAGAATGTTTGATAGCAATCGTCACAAATTCAACCAGTTGTCCTTGTGAATTCGTCACGGCAATACAACTGAATGTCATGCCTACGTCGGGGTGAATTCGGTCAGTATTCAGTTTGGGGAGGGGCGATTAGTCACATGGGTATGGCTGCGGAAAATTCTACAGATGTAATATACGGAAACCTGTAATTATAAATCTTTTTCTTCTCTTGTACTTGTGGCCCTGAAACACATATGGATATTTCTCAATGAAGTCAATGCATTGGAAAGAATTCTGTCCTTCCATCCAACATGAAGTCAGTAGAAAATGGTATTTTTTATGGTTAACAAATACAATGGGTGCCTCAGAGGTTACAGAATTACAACCCAAGGTTGTTGATGCCAGTGCAATATGAGATTAACTTTAGGAATTTGTTGATCAGATGAAGAAAATGCGATAAAAACTGTTCATGTTATTTCATGAAATTTTATGGCCTTGAAGAACACATTTTGTGTAAATGTGTTTGCTTTATCAATGAAAAGTTAGAACTTTATTATATGATTCTGATTATCTGCACATTAGTGAGAGCTTACAATTTTTCCTCATTTCCTAATGGACTACATTATCATTGGCCGCCTTGTTTTATTAATTATATCATTGCAGCATTAAAATAAATGGAACTTTTTTTCAAAGATATATGAAGTCATAAAGGTAGTCACTAATGCAGAAATCCTGTGGAATTTGCTCCAAATGTGACCATTTTGGTATTTGTTTAAACCCCTAAACAAAAGCATATATTTTGTAGAAAGAAAGACTAATATCTGAGATTTTGTTTTCAATTTCTGAGGTTTTTCGGGAAGATCTCCACATACCAGTATTTCCATCATTAGTCTGGACTGGGAAATAGAAACCATCTTACCAGTTGTACACTTTCCACAGTAATTTTTTAAAATATGAACTTACTGAAATCATTAAGTCATTTTCAAAGCAATTTTAAATGTATTCAATATTTTAGAATTCTTCGTTGCTGTACTTGTAAGGTGCCCTTCTTTTCTAGATAATTACCGGTAGTCTTTCAAGAGGAATCTTTTTTGGAATATTCAGGATTGCACTTTGAATTTCTTGAAAATTAAATATTTTCTTGTAGGACTTTCTTCTTTTCTAAAAGACTGTTTATTTTTCCAATTTACATGATTAATGATTAATATCTAGAAGAATCTTACTCTTGGGAACTTGTGTTATAAACCTAATTGCACTCTTAAGAAACTGTGCATTAGTACGCCATTACTCAGAGTTAAACAAAAGCTGAACTGGTATTTATTTCCTCTCTGATGCTAGAAATGTCATAAAATCCTTTTAGACTGTATGTCTTTGATTATTGATGAGAAGACTTGGGTAACACATTTAACGAATTGTTTCAGTATTATCTGAGTTATGTCCCTTAGATGTTGGACAGTCATGAATACATACATGTTAACCTATTTTGATGAAAAAGAGGGAGATTCAGACCTCAAAAGCGGTAGCATTGCGCGCGTGTTGTTTAACGCTTTGATTATCGATATCTTTCATGTAATATACATGTATATTATAAGCCTTAAATGAAATCATGTACCTACACTAATTAATCTTAAATATCAACAGCAATAAGAAGACAGAAACACCTTAAGTTTGACATAAAGTACAAATTCAAATATTTTTCATGCTCATCATTTTGCTTGGATTGGTTGCTTTACATATAGCATTTTGAAGAGTGATCTTTGCTGAAATAGCCTAGAAGCAATAATTCTGAATGTTCATTCAATTTTTAAACAAAACAAATGATGGCATTGTTTAATCTAGATCTAAAACAAGTTGTATATTTCGTAGTATAAACAATTATGACAAAACGAAAGTAGAGATTGCCACATGGCTTGGTTAATCGAGTGATTTCTTTTGACTTTATTGATAAAGTTGTGAGCTTCTTCCTTTTAAAGACGATGTCAAATGTTTTCATTTATTAAAAGCCGTATTTTAACCAATGTAATCACTGGTAGTCTTGTTGTTGTCGTTGTCAAATGCTTGAAATCTATGTACAAAAACAGCGTTTGTATGATTCCGAGTCAAATCACGCGATATAGCGAGATTTTATGAGAGTGGCTTCAAAAAATGAACCAAAAATACAGCTTTTGTAGAAAAAATGAATTAAATCGGTACATATATCGGGAGAGTTAACAATATGACAATTATATTTGTCTCGTTTTCACCTTAATATTAATTTTACATGAAATTTCTTTGATTGTGAGGAAATGACAAAATGTAAACATATATCCAAATGACATTATTTGTCTGAACAGGGAAATGAAAGTCTCTTTTCTGGGTTGACTAGTTAATTAACACAGATTTTACAATCAGATGAACGATTTTCTCTCATGCACCTTCAGTGTATCACTGTTTCAAGTAACTCAGACAAATAAGTCAGCAGAATATATTGAATTGTTATAATTCCAGGTAATTTTTCTAAACTTGTTTATGGTGGAAGCACAAAGTTCTGCAAAGACTTATGAATATTTTTAAGGTTTAGAATATAAAAGTTTTATGACTTTAAAAGTTATAAAAGCAAACTGTTGATAGTAACTTGACTTTCTTCTCATAGTCCGGGGTAGAGCATTGATTTACTTTAACAGAAAATCTAACTAGCTGGCACCTGAACATCAAATAATTTGTTAACACTGGGGATTTATATGATACGACATGTTGAAAACCCCCATATCTTTCAGAAATAATTTACTTTCCAAAAGGATTTGTTTTTGATGGATTTCGATAATGGAGTATTAAAATTGTCATGCAATATTCAAAGGTGTTTTTAAATAAGAATCTATTTCATTTCAAATGTTGCGACCTTAGTGTTTTAACCGCTGGGCACAAACCCTCTTTATAACAGTCAAAATTAGGTCTTTGACATTAAAATCAATACATAGCATTTCATCCAAGTGAAATCATCCATTTACTAGTTTTAATAAAAGAAAATATAGCCCCATGATCAATTGATTTAGAATTAAAGTATTTATGATTTTTATTAGATACCGACTCGTCATGAAATTTTACCACGAAGCAAAGGTTGTTAGGGAAGCTAAAATTTCACTTTTGTATTAAGACTAATGGCTTTCCTTATTCATCTTTTCCTTAGTTTGAATTAATAAATGAGTATGTTGCAACTAATTAAACAATTTGATAATAGCCCAAAGTAAAAATGGAATTACTGATGAAAACTTTTCTTGACAAAGACCCACACTGAAATCTCATATATTAACCGAATCCCATTGACCATTAGACATCTGTTAGCATAGAAAATATACAAATGACTTTTAAAAATGAAAAGAAGAGGTCCATTATAAATGTTTATGAAACTTTTAATAATAAGTTGTTTGAATTGATCTGTCTGTGTGTTATAAATGGCATGATTCAAACTTCACTTGGTTCTCTGTAAATAGTCAGGTATTGTGAAAATCTTTTAAAATGACAAAGGCTTGGTTTTTCAATTATTTTGGCCTGGGGATCAATGGGAGATATAGCCAGCAGTCATTGATTGCCATGAAATCAGGGGGCTGAAGTGGCCCAGTTCTGTATAACTTCCCATGGTGAGCAGCGCTGGAAAAGCTTCCCGCTGAAGAGGATTGCACAAGGCCAGCTTCCGAAGCAGCCCCACGAAGAAAAACATTTCCGGATTGAGTTGCATTATGAAACTCCTTTGTACAATTCTTTATTCATTATCAAGCCATTTAGGAATCTTGACATAGTTTGAATAGCTGTAACATTTTAAAACTTGGCCAGAAAAAAACTGGACCACAGTTCAAGGTCATATGTTATCCATGGGAAGATAGTCCAACACAGTGCCCCAATTTAGTAGATTTGTCTATATTTCTGTATTTAGTCTACTATAGAGTTTCATTTTTTTTGCAGATAGGAAAGCTTTCCTGAATGGATTTCATAATCCATATGCCATGGGACCACTTGCTCCTTTTATGCCAATTAACCCAGTGAACATAATGACCCCACCAGTTTCCATGGCAATGGCCTCTCACCTTGGACTGCGCCACGAAAGTTCCTTACTGAAAGACAGAACAACTTCAGAGTCTGACCTCATATCTCCAAGGTAACAAGATAATGTCGTGAAATGGGCTGAATAATATGGACTAAATTAAACCGAATACTAGTAGATTAAAAATTAACAATATTTTTTATAATAAATCTGTTTGAATAATGAGTGAAGAATGTACAGTGCACTATAATTTTCTGTGGCCCAGATTAGCTTGCAATGACATTGAGAAGTTTTTAATTTGCCAGGTAAACTTTACATGTACTTAATCCTTATTAAAGATTAACTTTGTTATGAGGATTGTATGAAAAAGAAACAATTAATAGAGTTTATCAGAAGTATTGTAGAACAAAGGGCATCTTTTTGCATTGCTGCACCTTTTTCCCATTTGATACTGAATTTAAATGTAAAATAATTGTATTCTTTAGAAGGCTGAGGATTGTGTGATCTTTAGGAAGGAACAGGTCCTCTAAAGAAAAAGGAAATAAACCCACATTTATCTCATTTCCCTTTCAATTCCTGTTTGTTTGATATAACAAAAATAAATTTCAAATTGAAGAAGAGGATATCATTTTTAAGTTTTCATATTTTTTTTCCTGTCCAGATGTCACAGATGATATGGTATAGGAAATACATTTTTTATGATAAATGTTACACTTCAGAAGTGAAAACTATCGATAAGAAAAAATTGAATTTTTCTCTGAAATAATGAAAATCTATATGCGTTTGTTGAGTGTCATATATTAGAGAGGGCAAATTAGATAACATCTTGTGAAAGTTAGCCAAAATAAATATTTAATATTAAACTAATATGACTACCACAGAAGTTATTTGTAATGCTCAAAGATTCAAATTAAATCCATAATGCTCATAATAATTTGCACACAGACTTTAATTCACTATTGACGAAAAAGAAATAATTTTTCATTAAATCCAATTTGTCATTCCTGTTCTGTATGTAAAAGAGGCTATGTTTTTGATCTGTACAATTAACTGTAGATTTTCAGTTATAAAGTAAATGTTACGTTGTAAAACTGACAAAAAGAAATGGTATTAATTAATAATTTCTTTTTCATATGACAGATGCTCAACTCATTATTTCGCGTTAGTAAAATCTGCTGAATAAAAGATGTACCTTCAAAATACTTATATAATCAACAGGAATCCGTAATTGAAAGCTTAATTTGGGGTTTGTTAATTCTTATAATATTTGAATTTGCTGTAGGATTGTGTCTTATTAAAATGGTGTTTATAATGATTACATTGTACAGTTATTTAATCAGCAGATGAAATCAAAAATTTTTGGGAACCTCCAATTTTATATATCTTGCAGCAAAGCCTAATTACAGTTTTATGTAAGTTTTTTAGTTTTGATCAAAATCTGCTTGTGAGAAAATAAAATATCATAGAAAATGTTTCTGGTCCAAACCAATGTTTGTTTCTAATGGATTGTTCGCTAGAAAGGTTTGCACTTCCTCAGAAGTACTATAGAGATCGCAGATGAAAGACACGGCAACATTTGAAATGTTGTTTGAATCCGTAGGTACAGAATCTGTTTGACATGAGCTAATCTGTTTGTTCCAACAGTAGGCAAAAAATAGGATGCAGAGAAACGAATTTCAAATGAAGAAAATTGTCAGATGGAATATTAATGGGAATAATTACAAGATGTCGATAGATGTATTTTTGTGATAAACAAGCCTGCAAATGCTACAGATGTAGCATATCATATTTAACTGCAGGTTTCGATCAACAATTATAACAGAAGTAAACCATGTAGCAGGGAGAAAAAAAATAATACAAGGTTTAAATGAAACTGAAATCTAAACTAATATGTGCAGATCACAAATAAATATTTATCAGTTGCAATATTAATGACACTTATTGATACAATGATATGCTAGATTGAAATCTGATGTGAATTTGTCAATAAAAATTATTTTGCTTTGTTTTAGGTGTCGGGATGAGCGTTTGGACAATTCATTAAAGAGTAGTCACATTACGTCACCACATTACGAATCCGACAGACTCCGAAGTTTGGACTATGACAGTAAGAAATCTTTGGAAAAAGGCCTCTCCAAAATTTAATTTTGCCTCAGAAAAATGTTAGGTGTGATGAGAAAATTGTTGAATCTAAATGCTTCTTGGGAGATGAATATTTCTTATATCATTGCATGGAGAACTTCACACATTTATATCACCAAATCAATTTTCAACTAAATTGAAAAAACATTTGTTTAGAAAAAAAACATTTACTATGGCTTTCATCATATCAGAAAATATAATTCAATTCTTTTTATTATCGAAAATCATCTGAAATGTAACTATAATGTAGGTTTCTCAGAATGTTATCCCCCAGACTGCGCTAGCTTCCTATTAGAGTCTGCGTCAAGTGGAACTCCTAATTACACGATACGAAATGATATTTTCTACGAATTATCACAAGTACAATTTGTAAAGAAATGAACATATTCAGTAGCTAAGAGATAAGTTGGGGGATTGTAGATTGTTGAAGCCCTTGGTTTCTACTGTGTTCGTGATTCGGAAGTCGTCGGAAAGATGCCACTACTCAAGATTGGCAACGAATATCAATTCAGAATAAATTGGCTTCAAATCTTAAAACACATATTTGCCATTCAAATGTATTGGCGTTATGTCTTGTGAGGACGGGCTCCTCATCACATCTGATTAGCACACTTATATTTGATGATTCCTAATGAGCTACTAAATTACTTTATTGAATTGAATGATTAAATGTATTTATTTTATTGCCCAACTTTAATTTTCTTTTACAGTCTTGTAAAATTAATTCAATTTCGCTTTTTCTGCCTGTGTTCAGACAGATTGTAGGGGGTTAATTGCATGTTAATGGAAAACTGTTTCACATAATTAATACTTCTACTCCAAGTATGAAAAGTGGAGCGTACTAATGCGGTGTAAATGTTTCACTATTTATAGTGATTCTGACTTCATTCATACAAAACTTCATATAACAAAGTTAGCTCAGATTCCTCTTTTTGTTATCTTTTATTTTTTTTAGCCTCTTTGTGTGTGTTAATAAAACATTTTCATATCAGTTGTCTTTATTCCCTTTTGACTTTAATAAGCCTTAGAGATTACGCACATTAAAGACAAACTCCTAGTCTGTACATTTCTGATAAAAGTTTAGTCAACATTTGGGAAACAAGGAGCATTCTTTTATACCATTGCTACTAGAATAAAACTCACAAGCAACAAACAAAATATGACTCAGTTTATTTCTTTGATAAAATTTAATATATAACTTCAGAAGATTTAATAACTTTGGGCTTGTTAGCTGAGCAGAAGTCCTTTCTTAACAAGATTAATTTTTCTTGTTTTTTTTTTTATTTTAGATAACAAACCTTTGAATTTACAAGTGAATGGCCATGCCAAAGATCTCTCGACTAAGTACCATGGGAAAAGCGAAGATGAAGACGACGATGACAGACTTTCTGATGATCATAATGACGGTACATATAATTAGTACTGGACTCTGCATAAGGGCTGGGAACCAGTCACGGGAACCAAAAAAAAACATAAAAAAAAAAATAAATCATCGCCACACTACTTAGATTAACTCCTGCATTGAAAGATATACCATTTCATCCAAATATTTAAAAAAAGTAATTTCCTGGCAAAAAAGATATGGTTTGTAATTATCGAAGACATCCATAATCATTCCTCGAAACTTAGAGTAAATGACACAGGCCTTGCTGACCACACAGTGGACAACCATTGGAGTGACCACTGGGTCCCTTCCTCTCTCTCCTTAGGGGATTCTGTCTGGTTAGAACCAATTTGTAAAAACAAATTTGGGATATCCAGACAATTATTCAACAAATAATTTTGTGATTATCTATCAGAAAATAACTGCAGGTGTTCAAATGCATGCCAAGATTTATATTACTGAAAACAGGAGGATCTTTTTTTTTCTCTAGAACTACAAATAGAAATGATACTACAAACATGAGCTGTAAGTAAAATACAGTCAAACATTCAACTGATAGACGATATATGTAGGAAAGAAAGAATTAGTTCCTAACAGAAATGAGTAATTTTCAATACATTAAGAAATAGTTGATGTGGAAATTTAATTTCTGGGACTGCTCCTCCAGGATCTTTGGCTGTTAACGTCTTCTAATCATTTGAGCTGACCACAAATTTGATCATTTTAGATGGAATGCAATTAAATACCAGATAATGAAAAATTCACTTTGAGGCCAGTACCCAGAAAAAATGGCAGAATGATATTAATGAATGTACACAATATTAGATGTTACAAGAATCAGGCAAACATTTCTGTGACCATCTTTGTGGAAACGGCATGTCCCTGGAAGGTATAAGATGTTTATAGTAATGGGAGACTTTAGGATGACAATGCTAGCATGCATGAAATAAGATTTTTGTTTCAATCAGATGAAGAAAATCATTGTTTTTATCAGTTGAATAAATTCAGTCAAAGGCACATACAAATTGATTGGCCAAGAGGCAGATCATCAAATCAGGGATAGAGGGAGATTATTTGCTCACTTATCCGTCTGCAGTGCGGTGTCATTCCACTGTCATGAAGATCAGAATTATTTTTTCAGACCAAATATTTAAAAATCAGGGGGTCATAAAGGTTTTATTTGTTCACCATTCAAATCCTGAAAGAATATGGGAGAAAAAAGAAATGCATTCTTTGTACAATGTATGGAATTTTTACTTTCTCCAGTCTGTACAGAAGCCTACAATTAAGGGATTTAGAGACATTAAGTTATTATTCTTTATGAACTTCCTATATTAACTGGCAGATGGTTAAGCAGGAATTGATACATGCTCATCAAGTAAATCCAAGCTGTTGACCTCTTATCACCCCAATTGTACAGCTGAAATGCAACAAATGGTCAAGATGTTTATCAGATATATAACTTTTTTTCTCTTGCAAATATGATGTAACATTTGCACAGGTGTTAAACATTTGTTCATCTGTACGGATAATAAACAAGTTCTGTCAGAAGACGGCAGCCTCTTAGGGATCAGTCATCAGAGGGAGGAAGCCTCATTCCTACACAAGAGATGACAGTCGATTAGAATTCTTGTAAATATGCACATTAGTAGTTAATACCTCTCCAGCTACATGCATTTGATGTGATACAGCATGTTCTTATCAGGGTCAGTCATATGTTTGATTTGTGGGGTATGAATCGTATGTATGGATTGATACAGATTGTGTTTTCAATTACCCTGATCTGAATTAATGGCTATTATCTGAGATATTTCACAAAATACTGAGAACGTTTCAAGCCTAACACTTCTACAAATGATAAAGTGTTGCTTAATAAAATAATGCATTCCTTAGCAACACTCCAAGTGTAGGTTGTTAATAAGCTTTTAGAAGTTACAAATGATCAGAACTTCAAAATAATCAGCGGTATTTCTTTTGTCACAAGTTCTATGATACTTTTACTTTTATTTGACTGGTAAAAGAATTTGTTGCCTAAAGATTGCACATTAAAAAATGACATTCTTGCATTTTTTTTTTCTCTCAAGCAAGCAGTTGTTCATTTTGTATAATTTGTTGCATATTTTCTCTGGATTTATTACATCATCTGTTTGTTTACAGATTTGGAGGACAGCCTTGCGGGCAGCGATTCTCTGAATGGCAGTGACCTTGGGGACAAAGTGGCTCCCCAGGTGTCCTCCTTCCAAGCCCAGCTCCAGAACGGAGAGATCCCCAACATCTCCTCCATAGAGACCCTCCTCCTCAATATCCAGGGACTCCTGAAAGTCGCCGCCGAAAACGCCCGCCACCACGAAAGACAACTCAGCATTGAAAAGAGTAAGTATCCCCCCTTATGCACCTTTTGCAATAGATATCTTATACCTTCACTATCAGATTAAAATCTAAATCTAGAAACAACTTTTCATCTGCTTTTTTCTTGCGGTGGTTATGCAGACTGCACTGCCATAAAGTAATCAAAACCCAAATGGTTTGAATAGTTTAAAAAACTGCTTTTGTTCTTTTTATGAGAAATTTGACACATGGAGGGCCATTCTTTTGATGCCTATATCAAATTATTCTTCACCCTTACACAAAGTTTAGCAATTATTGGAAGAAAACACTTTTATCGGTGTTAATAGTAAATTTTCTTGTTGACTATTTCTTGACAGAATCGGGTAATAATATCCGATATTCATCGTTTCATCTTGGCCGTAGTGATCTTATCAGTATTTGACTTGCGTTACATCACTGCAAGCTCAAACATTTGAATAAGTTATAAATTCTTCCATAACTTTTGCATTTAAATGCATCTGTGAAGAAAAAAAAGATATAATTATGTCACTCATGCACGGACCCAGGATCCATGGGTTTAGAGGAGGAAGAATGACCCATAATGAGAGGGGAGATTCGTTTACAGAATGTTGTAGAGTCAAGCCTGTTATTATGGGTTTACATCATTCTTTATTACATTAAAAATCACATAACATATTATCAATGCAAAAAGAAAGTATTAATTTCAGTTCCATCTTGCAATTGTGCACTGAAAAAATATCAAATATATAAATTACTTCTTGACCCTCTTAAAAACCAATGAATGAAAAGGTAGTAAATGGCACAGAAACAAGAGCAATAACGTTAGAATCTTGTGATCTGAGGGTCATCAGTGCGTTTTCAGCCGGTGTAGTGGATGCTTCATTGATTCCGCACCCAATCACCCACACTAGTCCAGCAATTCAAGCAAATTATACTACTTTTGTTGAAAAAAGAAAATCTTGTATTTATCACTTATTTGAATTCACTATTGCCATGTTACTCTAATTCTCAATACATTATTCCCAGAGAAATTTTTCGCTCAACTGAAATCGAAAAGAACATTCAGTTGGATTGAAATTAAAACAGTGTTCAGAATGATTAAGTGGCTGTTATTTAGAAAGCTGTAAATCAAATTCTGATTCATTTAAATGTTTGCTTTGGAATTAGCAGTATTTGAATAAATCAGCATTGTCACAAGGTGTCTATTAATTGGAATAAAGAACTTTCCAGTGGGTTTCAATGAGCCGTATTGATTCAGTGTGTGGCGTTAGCATGCATGTATAGGAATGGGAGGATTTACGTTGAAACTTTCATTTAATGCGAAACTATTACAATCATATTATTTTCAACAACTTAAAATCATTTCATGCTGTTAATATTTCATGCAATCTGAACACATGAAAAAAGGCTTGATAAATGATCTAATACACGACTGATAAATAAATGATTGAATTTGCATTTCAATTTAAATTGACTAAAAATTGTTAGCATTTACATTTATTTAAACATAAGATTAAAAACAATTTGGATGTAAGAGTTGTATGCAAACAAGATTGTTTTAATCAAATACGTAATGTTAGGTCAGAGTACACTGTACTTGGGATCTAAGTCTAGAAAGGGTTTTTCTCTTCTGATAATTAAATGCCAGCTGGATACATTTTTAAAATCATAAACGAAAGATTTCTCTGTGATCCCGATATCGTGCTAAAGAAGATAAATGTTCTTCACGGCCATTATTTCATGCAACAATGAAGTCCAAGCATTATAAAGACTGAAAATAATTACAAAGTGAAAATGATCAAAATCTGTGTAGAGCAATGATAAAATCTAGGTATCAGGTTTTACTGTACAAAATCAAAATAATAAAGAACTAAAAATGATAAAGAAGAATTTCTATTTTTGATTTGTGAATGATGTGAAAATGAGATGGGCGTGCAAGCCGTGTTAACTTACTACCTGAACTTAAGTTAGTGTTAAATGTCAGCCATAAAAGCCGTCCAACCGAGGAGAAATATTACATATGTTATAATATCTCATATGGAAATATTATAAATAGATTATCTTCTATTCATCTTTAAGAAACCTTAATTCTGATTTTATGAATTACGAAGAATATTTAATTTGAAATATGAATATCTTCAACTAGGATCTTGTATGAATTTGTATATTTCAAATAGCCGTCAATTCCAAATTCAGATTTAATGCCAAAAAAAAGTCATTTCACTTTTCAATATTGCAATGTATTTTGCATGAGCCTTAGAAAATAATTATTTGATGGCAATTGATGTAATTTTAATGCCATTTCTATTCAATTTTGTATAAGGATGTGCTTAGGACTTTTACAATAAAAAAAAATCATCTGCTAGTTGTGGCCTTTGGTGATCCAAAGAAGCAGTTTGCTCGAACAACGCGAGAGAAGTTTAAAGTGTCATGTTTCTTTTGGGCGATGACTGTTGTGCTAATTTTCCTCCATTGTGCTACTGTTACGATTCTAAGCATTTTGTGATGTGCCTTTTTTCTCACTCGATCTGTCCCCTCCCATCAGAATACGGAATCAACACATTTACACACTATGATTACTATGGTAAAAAGGAAGCTGATTATATTAGTTAAAAATCTGACAAGCTAATGTAACCAGCTAATGATATTAATCTCCTGTCTCATCAGGTTCGCATTCATTACCGCACACAAAACAACTGGCCATATTCTAAGCATTCATGTGTTTTAAATCTGAGAACTGATACCCCACATCTTGTGATATTCTTTTATATGCATGGATTGCAGAGTGTGAAATGGAACATTTTAACAGCTAGAGTATTTCAAAATTCTGTAATATATGTCTCAGAAATTATAAGTATGATAAGGAAGTAGTTATAAAATAACATATATATAGATGATACTTTCACAAGAATCTGAGCATGCATAAGTGTAACTTTTCTGTAAAGATAAAGCCTTGTTCTGGCCCATTTGTGAGCACTTTTATACAACAGTGAGGAAATATTCCTTTTGTTATTTATTTTTAATATGTTTTTCAAAAGGACTTTATAAATTGACTCTCTTGTTGATAAAGAATTTTAAGTTTACTTCAAATGTTAATAATAAAAAAAAAAATTACATGCATCTTAAAAATTGAAATATGCAGGCTCTTTTGCATTGGGAGGGGATGAAAATAAGAACCATCTAGTATGCTTAAAAAGACAGTGAATCTTTTACAGTTATTCTTTAATAAATTTATATTGATATCAATGAAAACCACTTTGCCAAAGTCCCCTAGGGAATGTGGTATGATAGCAGTGATATGATTATCCCCTGGGTCACATCAGTTCATATGCAAAAACATTGTTAGCAATGATCATTTTGTGCTTGTCACTTCATGACAGATGACGAAAACAAAAATGAAATCCTAGCATTTTAATTGGTTTAGCAGGAAATTAACCAAACCCAAAGGAATCGTGGAACAAGTCTAGCAGCAATTTATATCAATGAATTTAGTTTTCAATTATTTTTGTCATTATAGTGAATCAGAACATCAAATGATATTTTGTGATGAGAATAGATTAGATCCTAGTCCAGAAGAAGAAAACAATTTGTCATTTTGAAACACAATTAGGATTAGTGGTTTAGAGGAATTAAAACCAGGGTTACATCATCTGAGAGATTAAAAAGACTTACAGATTAATTCTAATGATGCCTGTTATTTCAATACAGATTAATTCTAATGGGCCTGTTATTTCAATACAAATCTTTTGTCATCTGCAAAAATAATCTGATGAGTTATATCTTTGTTTTTTTTTGTGATTAATTAGTGAAAATGGGAATTGTGTAATATTTGTGAGGTATCCAGTGATCTGATCAGTTTCAGGTCCACACGAGGGCCTACCACTAGGCATTTTGTCAGCCATTGTTTCTGTGTCTCCAGTGATGAGCAGTCTCTCTAAATGACTATATAAATGACAGAAAGAGATACCATTCCATATTTCTAATGCTAGAATATTGTCCTAAAGCTAGTTTCATATATCAGATTGGACAAATTATTTAAGTAAAAACATGATATATGGAAATGGACATTATTAAATGATCCATTATTTGGAATGAGTCTGTCAGTTTTTTTCTCGTCTGTGATTTGGATCACATGATTTATCTGTAATTAATAGTAACAATGACGTTTATCCATTAAAGCCAAACGTTTGGTACACCCAGAAGCATTGCAAATAATCACTGTCGGCTATGTTCTTGTCTTATAAATACTATTTATCTAGCACAATAGCTACTTTTTGTAATTTCAATAAATGTGCAGTTTCTATATCCTTGGATATTTGCAGGCAAGAACAAGCTTTAAATCATTATTTTTCATTAATTAAATTATATACGATATGAAGGAAAATTCAATATTGTACCTGAATCAGAACTTTTATAGTATTAGCTGTATCTCATTTTAATTAAAACAAAAATTCAATATGTTTGTGATATTGGATTGAGGGGCGATACATGTAATTTATCATATTCAGTGCTGCTGGGATCCCAAACCTATCATTTGTAATAAGTTTACCATTGCCAATCTGAAGGCTTTTAAGAGGAATCTTTTTTCTAATAACTTGATTGATAGAAGGATCTATCCAGCATTACTCCCCAATATCCCTCTCTCTATCAATCATACGATCATATCAAATATTTCTTTTCCTTTTGAAAACATTTGAATAATCAGAAATTGTTCATATGTTTTAGAAATGGCTGACTTCTCCTCAATTTTTTCAGTAAATGACCATTACGGCCACTTTGGTCGGAACTGTTGTCTGTGTAATTATGAGGTTAAATAATCTAATCGGTCTGATATCAGTACATGCAAAGAGCATTATGATTGTGAGGTATTAGTAATTTGTCCTTTGTAAGCAAAGCCCCTCATTATGATGGATGTGACAGCCAACTGAATCTGCCATACAGATGCCACCAATCTATGATGTATTGTTTTTTACTTCTTCAGCTGAGCTTAAAATGGAATTACTCAGGGAGAAAGAAATGAGAGAAGGATTAGAGAAGCAACTTTCAGAAGAACACAAAAGCAAAGGTAAAGGTTTGGGATATTCATATTCTTAGATATCATAAGCTATCTGCAATGGTCTGTTTGGTAGAAAATGATTTTTGAAATGAGCGCAAAATATGCATAATGTAGCATTTGGATGCTTCTCTTGCAGCCATATTATTACGACGCATCAAGAAGGAAAAGAGAGCACGTCGCAGGCTGCAGGAACAGATGGGAGCCAATCAGAGCGAGGAAAACAAAAACAGTCTGAATGATACAGCTAGCGTCACCAGCCAAGACTCGGACAAAGTCACCCCTGGTCAGTTCCACACCACCATCAAATTCTTATCTGAAATAGAATCTGTTTATGAAATAATAAAAACTTTCAGGAAAATTATTGACAGTATTTTGTGTTTTGCTTTTTTAGAAACACCAAATGAAAAGGAGACAGAAAAGGAAAATAATACCGAATCAGAGAGAAGAAATTCAGGTAATAAACCTAAAAATCTGATGATAGTCCAAAGTATTGTCTTGTTGTAGATATAAACTCATGTTTTCCTACTAATGGACCAACATTTGATTTCTTCTTTGCTCTTTCAGATGTTTCACAGGACAGAGCAAGTCACCTGTTTGAGAATTTCATCAATCATAATAACAACAACACCAGATTTCCTTACATGACCCCCCTCAAAGGAGAAGTCCAGTAAAATCAACTTAGAATCTATACCTTGCCCACCCTCCTAGTTCAGATCTGTGTAGATAATACCACAAGTATACCTACAAAGTGTTTTCATTTATACTAGACACAAATGGCATGTTGTAGATCATTATGAAATCCATACTTCATAAATACTCACCAATATGAAGGGGACTATACCAAGCAATCAAAGCAATGGAGAGTTTTGGCCTGTGTTTGTGTTAAGTGGACTAGTCCTTTGGCGATGTACTGCTTTATAGAAATTTTCAAAGCTCACCCATTATTTATGCCACGGAACAGTGAAAAGTTAGAGTAGTTTTTTTTCATTGTACATATATTTAAGACAGAACAAGTACATATTAGTTTAAATGAGCCTTCATTTCATATGTACATTTTGTTGATGTTCATGAAATTGAGTTCCCTGTTCAAGGGTGATTTTTATTCTTTTTGTAAACATTAAAAAATGTTTGATTTCAGTACTTTTTAAAATATTATGGTGCTTTAATATTGTTTAGATTTATAGCAATATTTTACCACAAGAAATGAAAAAAAAATGTTCAAAGGTTTGACTGTAATCATAATGTGAAGAGTACTTTTAGTTTTGTCATAGCTTGATCAATCATTTCCTGATCTGTTCATTGTTGTCATTATATGAGAAGACAGTGCAATATGTGTGTCCTATGTATAGTTGTATTAGGTGCTACAACCATTGTTATAGAACAACCCACAACAAGGAAACTCGGGTCTTTGTTGGTTTGAATTTTGTATAATAGTCATGTGTAACTGAATATGATGACATTCCTCATTTTGTCATGTGAAAAAAATAATAAAAGGTATAAGCCAAACAGAATTTTGTTTGTTTTCTGTTTTTAACATGCATTATCAGAAAAGTTCTTCGTGACACTTCATAATATTCTCTAAGACTTCTGTATTACCGGAGGTACATCTCAGTGATATCTGGAAGACCATGGATATGCCATAGGAAGCTGGAGGTTCCCAACTTATATTTTTCTACGTGTTTTAACCTCAGTAGCTGTTCTTGGTCCCAGTTAACAAGGTTTTACTGTACTTTATCTACACTTACAGGCCTGCCCAAAAGTTATTTTGTTTTAACTTTTTTTAAAAACATCCTACAATATGAAATTATTTAGTGTCAGGAAGAATGGAATACAGAGAGCATGAGGAGTCTTACATTTGAACTTAACTGTACCTACAAGTACTTTTATACAATATAAAGCTGAAGTTATAAATAACATTACTATGTGTGATGACTGTATTGACACTTTCCTGTTATTTTGCTAAGTAAACTGAGGCAAAATTTGGATAGAGGTATGCTGGGCTCTTAAATATATTTGGAAATATATGAAGATATAATATTTTTAGTTGTGTTTGCTTAACAGATTATTTATTACAGTGGCATACTGGTCATTTGTAGAAGACATTTGTATGCCTCAACTGTCAGAAAGTGTCAAAAATATCACCTTTAATGAAAATATTAAATTGATGATTAATTTTCTTGAAGGGGTATTTTATTGCAAAGAAAGAGTCCTCTGATTTTAAAAGGAATGAACTTTTTGAACAATCGATGTAATGAAAATGTTGCTCATGAAGTAAACCTAGATTTTAGGATTGGGTCCGTACTTAAAAAGGGGGGAAAAGTGCTCCACCCAGAAACTCATAAAGGTACAAGATGTGTTTGTGAACACTGATTTCCCCTTATGGCGGCTTTAAGCCAGGGTTTAAGTTTCCCAGATGCACGTCAAACTCCAAGGTCAAAATTGTTGGTATCGAAAGGAAGGTCTTGTCAAACGAATATACCCGTGAAATAAGAAAGCACTTGTACTACATGTAACAGTTCAAAAGCTATGGCCAAGGTTAAAGTTTTTTTTTTTGAGAATGGATCGAATTCTAAGGTCACGATAAAAAATATTTATAAAGGTCTTGTCACAATGAAAACTCAATTCATATATGAAAGCACTAACACCAACTGTTAAAAAAATGTTAGCATTGTTCAAGTTTGAAAATTTCTGGTAAAACTGGTTCATAATCCAAGGCCAGGAGGTCAAATTTGGTGGTACTCTAAGAAAGGCCTTGTAGAAAAAACAGGTTAGGGGGTAGGCATATTTGACTTGTGAATTACCTCGACCTTGACCTCGAAGTTTGAATAGTTTTTAAAAGTTAACAGCACTGATAACTTTTGAAGTAGAAACGACAGTGCGTTCATATTTGACATGAATAATCCGTGACAAGACCTTAACAGTCTCGTCAAAGTCTTCACAAAAAGTATTTAGAACTTTGGACTTATGTCCTTGATTTTGAATTTTAACCCAATTTTCAAAAACATTTAACCCCGAAAAATAAACCTTGATTATGAATTTTGATTGAGAATATGGAATATATGGAGATAACGAACAGTATTCAAGCTCAAAAGTCTATTAAACAATACAGAATAGGAGCTGAACATTAAAGGTGGAAGCAGGTGCCATGGAGGAGTGAGCATACCCTGCCGACCGGTCACATCCTCCGTGTGCTCCTTGTGATGATCGGGAAGTAACGGAAAATCCGCCGACAATTCAATGAGTAAATACTGGCTTAACAATAAGTATGAAAAACGTCAGTCAGCATTTGATTCAATGGTAACTTGCATTTGTTGACAAGTTCATAGTATCTACCATAGAACTTACGAAATCATGTTAATATCCTTGTTTTATCAACTTGTTTGTCAATAATTTACATTGTTTTAGTAATTGTACACAAATACGTAGACCATGCTCTTGCATGTGGAATCAACTGAGATATATAAACTCCGTATACATGTGATGAAGGTATATTGCTGCATAAGTACCCAAGTTGACGATTGAAAAGTTAAAGTCAGCACGTTTATCAAATATTATTGGTACCCATGGGAATTCCAATAGATTTTTGAAAGACACGGTCTCCAAAAAACCACATAGATATTATCAATCAAGCATCTTTTATTTTTGACATGTGCGTTACCTGGTTCATGACCTTTCAAAATGTTCTCTGGTTTTTGTATTAGCCTTAAAGTTTAACCAATTGTCTTTTTTTCATTTCTTGCATTGGTTAAAATGTTTGAACGAAAGAAGGTGGAACATACACATTACCAAAGACAATAGCTTTCAGACAGAACTATCAATTTAAATTCATGACCTTGAATTAGAAGTTTGTGACATACGTATTAAAAAAAATGAATTTTGACCATAACCTTTGCCCAAGAAGAGACATTTTATTTTTCCACATAAGCATGACAAGTACTTCTGGATTGTATTATATCTGACCTCATGACCTTGATCTTGGAGTTTTCAAAGGCTTTAATCTTTGTTATAACTTTTATTAAATAAAAGCTTTTTTGGTGTAAAGTAATGAATATTTTTTTTAGAATATAGAGTAAGAAGTTTTGATTTAACATTAAAACAGATTAACTGACATACACGCGACTTTTCAGACGTGCACGTACAGACTATCGGAATTAATGCTATAGGAATTTTTTTGCGATTGTGAATTTTGAGGATTTGTCATATCTGCAGATTTTCCGCAAAAAATGAACAACCGCGAAAAACAAACCCGTTACTAGTATACGGTACTGTACATGTCATTTAAAGTTTAGAGTCCTAGGCCCATGTATAAGAAAGCGGGAGGAGGATTTTACGTCCCACACACATTTTATGCCCCTCCCCCTTTTTTATGGCTCGTCACTATCTTATCTCTGTCTTCATTGTTAAACACACACAGTAAAAAAAAAAGAATGCTACCTACTAGTAAGAGTCTTGGATAATTAAAGGTTCTTAATAATACATGTATACAGTGTATCTAGAAGCAAATTAAATTTACATGAAGTTAGATTCGTCAAGATTTTTTACAGAATTGTAACGTCTCCTTTTAGACCAGGCTCGGGTTCATGAAACAGACTTAGACTTAAGGCAAAAAATGTGTATTGGGTTGAAATAATAATAAAGCAGTCCAAATGAAAATAATTTTTCTCTGCACAGTATAAGTGTTCCGGTTCACAAATATTGAAATAACAAACATTTTATATATGATTTGTTTCATGATCCCGGAGGCCAGAAAACTGACTAGAACAGATAAATTTTCATTTGTATGTAAAGCTATATATCCAAGTCTACTGAATTCTACTACAAGACCTAAATAGGTCGTTTATTAAATATACGATTTTATTATATGATTAAATAATTTCTATCTCTGATTGGTTGAGATCCAACTATGTTAGAAAAATACTACGTTGTATTGACCTGCACATGACGTTCCAGGTGAATACAAGGATTTATTTCCTCTACATTGATCTAAAAATAGATCGGGAAATTCCAAATTGATACAAATTGTTTTGAAGGCTATTTGAACGACTATGACTTTTTTTCATGTGAACAAAACATACGCGTGCACACTGTTTTGTTTTAAAAATATATATTTTGGCAAGTCATCAGAAAAGTGTGAATTTAATTTTTTGAAGAGGGGATGTACGCCGGCATATTTATCATGAAGCGCTAACGCCCCTCCAACACTCTGAACAACAATTTTTACATTTTGGCAGTCAGTTTTCCCTGATAATACTCTCTCCTTTCAAAATCTATCCTATAAAAAAGTCTGACATATATTTTTTTCAAGGCAACTCAAATTGATAAAAAACATTTCAAATTGATACGACTGGTGAGGTTTATTTACATTTTAATTCGGCTTCTCTCTTGTATTTGGCTAGGACTTAATTAATTGCAAACAAGTAATGAGCTGTGTAATTTTATCAGTGAATCATATAATAAAACAATTATTGCTGTTTTTTGAGGTCAATACAATGATTTAACCATCTTCGAAGTACAATATTCACCTCGCCCTTCGGGCTCGGTGAATATTGTACTCCTCAGATGGCTAAATCATCGTATTGACCTCAAAAAACAGCATAAATTGTATAATATCTTAGGTTGTAAACGGAAAGAATATTGCATATCTTATGTTCTTAACTTTTCAAAAAAAATTATGTAATGTACACCTTTATTTTTCTTTTACAAAATAGAGCGTTACATTAACCGCGATCTAATATTCGCTTCGTAAATAAGGAAAAGTAAAGAGGAAAGATGAAATACAAATTGAATCTAAAGCCAGTGTTGATTATAAATCTTTTGCGTCACAGCTCTTAATGTTAGAGACAATATACTTATTCTTTCAGTAATTGTATACTAAAATCGTCATATAAGACGAAAAACAAAAGAAATATATGCCGTTTGAATATGTGAATTTCTGTTCTAATGGGCTGTTTCGATTAATGTTTGAATTTTATTTCAATTAAAATGAAAATTTCCTAGAAATTGATCATAAACCAAGACCTAAGAACCTGGATCGTTATCCTGAAGTTTTTCACTTTTCAGATGACGATTTGGGGGATAAAAACATCCAAATTACAATAAATGATCATAAAATGGAACATAATAGCAGGGATTTTTATAATTTTATATGTGTTTCCAGTCAAGATGCCGAGTTCGCTAGGTGCACCAGACATGCACTCGGATTTTTTCACCCTCGCATGAAATGAAGCTGAAACCCTGAAAAGATTTAAATGGATAATTTCATAAGTAAAACATCACAAGTTGAGCCCTACCACATCATGTCTCTTAGGGGCTCTAGGTGCACCCAAATGAAACATTGAAATTAATGCACGTGTCGGGAAAGACAAAACGTTACGCTTGCTCTGGCAGAAAACAACATTCGTCTCTATTTCCGGGTAGAAACATTTTTTATCAAGGATCTCTGCTTTTTACATGCATAAGATATATTTACTGAAAAAAATAATGAATACATTTCTTAACATTAAATATTTATCACATTGGTATTTGTCCGTCGATCAAATAAGTCCTTAAGGGTGGTGTTGCATTTATTGTAAAAATCTAAGAATTAAAGAGAGTACGTGCATAAATATATTCTAATGACTCAATTTGTATTTGCTTCCCAATTGTCCACTTAATGTCTGATGGTCATTCTAAATGTCGGAAGCCATCCCATTGAATCTGGAGTAAGTGGTGTCTGTCACTGTTTTCAACTGGAGAACAATCGCAAAGGAGGATACCAGTAACTCAAAAAATTACAAATCTTTTCAAAGTGGTACTTAATGAAATAAAATGCTTACCAGGAAATGTCAAAATACACACTCTGGGCTAGAAAAAAAAATGATTTCAAAACAAAATATACTGTTGAATATTATTAGTATTGTTTGCCAGAATCCGAAAAAAAATTGTTCACCATCGAACCCCATGTCGAATATTTCCAATCAGTAGCGGATTATTTTGGTGTAGAATTTTACAGATTCGATTCCTGGAAGACAACATGAACGCGGGGTCATCGTGGTGAATATTGATATGTATTGTTCTTTGTCTTAGCATGAGGGCAGAAAAACGAAATATTTTGGTTTATTAGATTAATTATGTCATTATTGCAGAAGATAAAGCAATCCAGAACAGCCACTGGTAAAACACTTCTAAATGTTTATCTGAACACAATATTTGGAAATTATGTTAGAGACGTCCCGAAGGGCTACGGTACATCTGGGACACCTCGTGTCCCTGTGGGTGCGGGGAATGATAACAAGATGTATGTTTTTTTCTGGGTAGGTTACCCAACATGAAAGAGAAAGCGGGCGATGGAGCGAGGAAATGGTAGAGATTTCCCGTGTGGTCCCAGCATGCACAACAAATAACGCATCGCAATAAGCAAGTAATGACTACTTAAACAATACACTGACGCAAAGAGCAATTCAGTTTTCTGGCAGTTCGCGCGTGTCTGCAACACAAGTTCATAATTGTGAAGAATTTCTTCATTACATTAACTGATTGGAATTGAAATATTGTTGAAGAGAATAAATTTTCTTTAATTCATAGACCATTATATATAGAGTCGACTGGTGGTTGATTTAATTCATACTCAATGAGATGGGCGCCAGCTCACATGGTTCAGAAAGCGAGTCTCTTCATTATAAATCCAAATGTTTGTTAAAATTTGACATTTGATTCGATAATCATGAATGTGATTGAATTCGACCAAGAGAGTCTTGTCTGTGGTAAAATCTATTTCTAATAATAATAAATTAAAATCACTCTGGCTGCCAGAAAACGGAAGTGTCATATATGTATTCGGAAATAGAACTACTCCTCGCGGAAACAATCATTTTCATTTGTATCGCTGAACTGCCGACCATAAATAATCAATTTTGACTAGAATAAGTAAAAACAAAACTATTTTATTTTATTCTCTTTACCACCTAAACACCTACTTCCGATCGCTAAATTTGACTCAAGTGTTCCGCCTTATTTTGTGTCGTCAGGCTTAATAAAAATTCCATTATTCCCAGAGAGACAATGTCTTCTCTTCTGTCCAGAGTAATGCCTTAATTATAACTTTCTAGACTCCAATTTAGTTTTCACCTCAAGTTCTCTGCACAGATGCGTTTCAGCGACAGACAACGTGATTTAGAGGTGTGTTGACGAGTGTCTATCTGACCCCCTATGGAAAAATAAAATTAAAAATCTCTCTACCAAGCATAGCCAATGACAGGGAAAATCGTAATCCAACCCAAAAGTGAAAGAAATCCAATCCTTTAAAGAAGTCTAAATGCTACTTAAAAGATCAAATTGATAAACTTTTCATTCCCGGTGACTTTTCAGATATTTGTATTAATTTATAGCAATATTAACATTCAAATATATAATTATAAAAATGTTGGGTTCAGCTTTAGAAGACCATGCAACTTCAATCAACCCTGAATGAATCTACAGCGAGAAATTCTGTCGTAATAATGCAATGGTTTGTCGAGAGAAAGTGATTTGTTAGCCCTGGTAACACAATAGTCCCTGTATACGCTGTCACCAAATCATACGGCGCTGTCTGTCAGGTCCTTTCTCTCAATAAAACTTGTATTTGACGCCACTTACAAAAGTCTGAACTCCATTTTACAGAACTCGGCATCTGCTAATTGTATCGAATTCACAGTTTAAAAAAATATTTTTTTCTCTCTTTTTCAGTCTTAAAGAAATAATTTAAATAAAGTATAATTTATTTTTTGAATAGCGAAACGAAATACTTAATTATATTGTATAGAATTCAGACAATAAAGGTTTATAAACATAAGCAGCATAAAATTGCTTTCTAGTTTCTAGATTAGGGGGAACGTTATATATAAAAATAAATAAAATATATTTCTACAATATTTTTATAAGAGTTTTCCATAAACCTACTACCACTTTTTTTTAAAGATATACAACAAGTTGCTAATGGTTTGATTTTATTCTCTCAATAAATAGCCTTCTCTAAAGTTTATTTTCTCTTAACCAAAACGATTATATACCCCTACACACATACATGTACAAGGACTTGGTGAAACAGAAAGATTTTAGAAAAAAATATCTGACACCTCTAAAAGATATGGAATCTGGATAGGGCCACAATTATTTAGTTCACTATTGCACCCTCGCACCATCTAGGTTTTGTTCGATAGTGCGATGACACTACATGTGTATAATGCGATGCGATGTTGTAATGGTGGGATTACGATAATGCAATCATGATGTGATGTCTCGATGAGGCAATAATTCGATGATTCACGCGATGATTTGATGACGATGAAGCAGTATTATCGTACAGTCATCATCGCACTTTCGCTTCATGGACTTATCGTCACCACGCTATCACTTTGTCGTTATCGCCCCATTGTCCCCTATAAGTCGGTGCTCGATGGTGCGATGGTACTCTATGTGGCCCGATCCGGATTCCATAATTAAAATAATACATTTATATAATGTAATGTACATAAGATTTTAGAGGTGCTATGTATAATTAAAAAAAAAACCTTTAATTAAAGTTCATTTACATTTATTAAAATAAAGTATATTGTACGCTCAATAGGTTTTGAAATATTACAACTGTATAGGTACACAGAATATCAAATACCGTATTTCATGTGAATTAACGTTTGTTTTATCACCCCAATCAGTGATCATGAAAGGAGCTGATAAATAAAGAGGACCCATACTTGTGTGGAGAACTTGAACGGTTGGAAATGTAACTCGAATTTGTCATGAATATAAACCAATTGCTTAAAAACCGACAAAAGAGCGAAGTGGATCGACTGTTCACGAGATGTGTTTTCCCGTTGACATCAATGATCAATTTTAAAGGAAATACATTATACTTAAAATCTCTTAAAAAGGAAATCACACTTATCAGTATAAACTAAAGAAATAAACGATCCCAAATACGCCTTTCTACATCATGGACAAGTGTGGATGATGGATGCGATACAATATAATATATAGTTGTGTATTCTGTAGCCACATCACGAACTGTATTATATATATTTTATATGTATATATGAAGTATATTTCTTTTTATTAAACTAAACTGAATAAACTGCTATACTATTTTGTAGTTTGATGGGGACTTTATTTCAACTCGTGGGACATTTTAATTTATTTCAACTCGTGAGACATTTTTCTTATTAACTCGTGTTTATATAAAAAAAAAACTTTTCCACAACTGAAATGAATTAAACTATATAAAACATGACTGCAGAACTTTGGCTCTTGGCTTGAGAAAATCAGTGATCTAACATACATGTAACGGTTACATGTATGTTAGAGCACTAAACGCGTTATTTTTGGAAGTATATGAAATGGATTTAAATTAATTATAATTTACGTTTTAAGGAAACACATATTATCTATTTTATATCTAGGGGAAGATTTTTTATTTTGGCAAAAAGATCTTAAATAAAAACACAGCAGGTGCTTGCATTGGAATGGTGGACATACAGCACTTCTCATTAATAAGAAGATATAAAGATATTTGATATGAATTATACATGAATAGCCAAGATGAGTTAGCAATATACATTTTCACAACGGTGAGAAATAATTTTTAAATATGATAATCGCAGATGAACGAATTAATTTTAATGCTTATTTCAAACATTTTTAAAAGTTCCATTATATAATAGTTTTTTTGCGCTCAAATTACACAAAAATCAAGTGCCTGCTTTAGCGATATAAAGAGACCATTTACATTCTGCCGACGGGAAAGGAAAGAGAAATTCAGAGAATTCGCGGTACAATGTTACAATTGCTGTTGAGCTTGTTAATTATTTCAATGCTAAATATTACAAATGGATATTTTTATTTTTATGCATTTTCTGAAAATCTCATTTACATGGACAAACGATACACAGCTGGTATTTCTGGGCTCTATTGAAAGCATGCATTACGGCGAAAATCTTCGGAAGGAAGACCCTTGTTACAGTTTTTACCTTGTGTGTGAAATATTATAGTGCTCTTGGAAAAAACCCGATACAATAAATGCATTAATATTTATAAAATTGGTGTAATCTAGAAAGTTGGTAGATTTTTTCCCTCTTTATTCTACTTTACAGATGACAAAATATTTCACATTCCAGCATTATTGAAAAAAATTGCAACAAGTTGACAACTTCAAAAGATCTCTTATCTATCCACTAGTCGTCTGCAACCTAGCAACTCTAGCAGAATCGGGAGATTCAATTTCATCTCGCAATAAAATCCTATTTCTTTGTTATGTGTATCGGCATATATGGTCATTTTGGTCTTCTTTATGTTGAATACACAATGGATCTTGCAAAATAGTACAAGGGACTTCACAATCAAATTCGATAAAGCATTTGGAATTAAATAAATGGCTTAGGAAGCCGGTTTGGTGAATAGAATTATCGCTAAATGATGAAATATACATAGAGGGAATTTTAATAAGACTGTCAATGAGAGACTCGTTTTCGGGAGGAGATGAAATTAAGGTGGAAAAATATAGCAGGAAATGAACCATCCCGACAGGTATTCAACATAAAAAAGATAGCGTCAAATAAACGCTTAATTATGACCGTTCTGAAGCCTTTCCTTCCAATGCAATCTTTTACGTAGACATGTATACCATATACACATGTACCTACTCGTTTTACAGCCATAAAGAATACATTGTAAAGTACTTAAAACAAAGTTGAAAATCTGTACATCTTTTTTTTACTATCAAAGGCAAACATGCGGTATTATTTCTTTTTTCCGACCATAATGTTGGTGCAAGAATATTCACTATGACTTTTTTTTAGTGATTTACAATAAAGTTAACACCCCTCCCACAGAAAGACACTACATGTCTACTGTCTGCAAAATATTAATGGATAAAGTAAGTATAGCATCTCCCCCTCTCTGCACATGCACAATGTTTCATGCGCAGTTAGGGGCACTGCAAAGCGGAGCATCACCTCGCAAAAAGCTTAATTTTCCAGTACGCAATTCCGTTGTCCACACAAGGACAAACTAACCCCCTCCCTCAAACACACAATCGCTTTATTATACATGTGATACATGTATACCATGCATCTCTGTTGCTAGATAATACTTAAACATGTTTAATTTAAAGTCGCATACAATCCTAGAGGAAATGCAGAAGGATTATCCACATGCTATTGATATGTTTGATTACATATGTATATCACAGTAGTCGATTTTTCTTTTTTTTTGATTTTTGTTACCTCTAGTCACCTTAATTATGTTCCCCAAACGAGTTTGGGAACAAATCATTTTTAAATATGATAATCCAGAAACGAAGTTGGGGAATTTTAATGCTTATTTCAAAACTGTTTTTTTATTATTCCATTATCTAACTTTTTTTTTGTGTTCTCAAATTACTGAGCTAAAACCTTTTTAGGGTTAAAGTGTAGGTGTGCGGAACGAAGGTCATTTTGCGCGCATACGCCTTGCGTGCGCGTGAAGTGATGAAATGACTGATACACTTAAAATAGTTATAACTTTCACATTTTTTGATGGAATGATTTGAAACTCATTATATAAAGATATATTAATAGTGTAGATAATGTGACACTGTCAAATTAGCACGAACTCACGCGCATGCACGTTTGCTCTGATTGGCTGAAACAAAAATCTCAATATCTTTTCTGTTTTTCGAGGAAATGCTTTGAAATTTAAAATATAGGCATACTTTAGGATGCCCTATGATATAATATATAATAATAGTCATGAACGCACGTGCATGCACGTGCGCTACAATCTGATTGGCTTAAACTTTAAATGGCTATAACTCCCTTGTTTTTCAACCAAACAGCATGGGATTTAGATCATAGACAGACATTATGGACTCCTAGAAGAAGATATTGTCATCATGAACATGCTTGCACGTGCATGAACGTGCGCTTCGCTCTGATTGGCTGAAACAATATTCTCAATATCTTTTTTGTTTTTTGACGAAATGCTTGTGTTTAAAACAACATTTTAGGATATCCTACAATATGATGTATAATAATTTTCATAAAATCACGCGCATGCAGTGCGCTGCAATCTGATTGGCTTAAATTTTTAATGGCTATAAAAATTGGTTTTCAACCAAACAGGACGGGATTCAGAACATAGATAGACATAAAAGACTCCTACAAAAGGGTATGGTCATCATGCACATGCATACACGTGCGTGCACGTGAAAATAAAATTACAAATACACTAGATTAAACATATTTTTGTATTAAATGCTGTAATATTTAGTATATTAAAATATATAAATCATGTAGACAAAATGATATGGTCATTACCACATGCATTCAAATGCGCATGCGTGCAATACTGAAACTGAATACTTTTGGATTTAACTTTGTTAAAGTCTAAAATGTATCACTAAAATGTATATGTCTTATTTAATGTAACTTTCTGAGAATATGGAACAAAAGGGAGTTGGGGAGCGTTTGGGGAACATCTGTAACGGTTCCCGTTACAATTAGCCCTAGTTATTATTATTATTATTCTTTTTTTTCTTATTTGTTCTCCGGTATGTTGAATACACAACTGTTCACCCAACTGACCTAAAACCTTTTTAGGGTTAATGGGTGTGTAGTGTAGGTGTGCGGAACGAAGGTCATTTTGCGCGCATACGCATGCACGTGCGTGCGCGAGCAACACGTGAAATGACTTATATACTTAATATAGCTATAACTTTTACAATTTTTAATGAAATGATTTGAAACTCATTATATAAAGATATATTAGTGGTGTAGATAATGTGACACTGTCAAATTAGCACGAACTCACACGCATGCACGTGCGCTTCGCTCTGATTGGCTCAAACAAAAATCTCAGTATCTTCTCTGTTTTTTGACGAAATGCTTTGAAATTTAAAACATAGTCATGAATTAGGATATCCTACAATATGATATAGAAAAAATTTCATGAAATCACGCGCATGCACGTGTGCTGCAATCTGATTGGCTGACACTTTAAATGACTATATCGCCTTTGTATTTTGACGAAATGCTTTGAAATTTAAAACATAATCATACATTACGATGTCCTGCAATATGATATACAAAAAATTTCAAGAAATTACGCGCATGCACGTGTTCTGCGATCTGATTGGCTGATACTTTAAATGACTATATCTCCTTTGTTTTTTTACGAAATGCTTTGAAATTTAAAACAAAGCCATTCGTTAGGATATCCTACAATGCGATATAGAAAAAAAATCATGAAATCAGGCGCATGCACGTGTTCTGCAATCTGATTGGCTGAAACTTGAAATGGCTATAACTCCCTTGTTTTTCAACCAAACAGGATGGGATTCAGAACATGATAAATATTAGGGACTTCTACAAGAAGGTATGGTCATCATGCACGTGCACGCACGTGCGTGCATTTGAAACGAGTGAAATTAGAAATACACTTGAATGAGTGATTTTTAATACTTTTGGACTGAATGTTTTCATATATAGTATATTACAGGGAATATGGCACTAAAAGGGAGTTGGGGAGCGTTTGGGGAACATCTGTAACGGTTCCCGTTACAATTAGCACTAGTTTAATTTTGATTCTGGTAATCTCTGGTCACCTGACGAAAATTTTTGAGTTCTGGTAACAGATGGAAACCTTTCATATTTTGAGTTTGGTCACCTTTAGTCATTTGAACCAAATTTTGATTTTTGATTTTAATTTAGTCTGTTTAGTTTTCTAGATTTTAACTTTGATAATCCTGGCCCCATGACCATAAACCAAGAATAGACTTAAGGTAGGATTCTTCTCTGGTTTCTGACTAGATGAAACATTCAAATTATATTTGCTTATATGTCTTATATATTGAGGTGTAAGGAATTTAAAAGATCATATTTTTCTTTCCTCATCACAATTGTACAACACAAACTGCGTTTGAAAACTAGCAGGGACTATATTTTTGGCGGAATGGTGGCGTATGAAAATATCTTCTTTTCTGCCTCTCAAAATTATAATAGAACAATGAATTTAGTTATAATTTTTACACAATCGAAGACTTGGGGAAATTTTCAAATGTAAGTTAAATTAATTATGAGGGACTAAACTTTCAAAATATATTAAATAAATATGATTTTTCAAACAAATTAGAGCTTTGTTAGCTTTTAAACGCTTCCTATCAAAGTGCAGATTTAAGCCAAAAATCCATAAAAAGTATTTTTTCTCTCTTAGTAAACGATCAAAACTTTTTGTTTTTGTATCATTTTGTACATTTATAAGGCCACTTTATAATATGTGAAAATAAGAAAAAGTTAAATATAGGAAGCATATGAAAATAACTAATATATCCTAAAAAATTAAGAAAAACAGAGAAAATTCGGATTAGCCAATATCCATTTAAGTTAAATTATTTATGTAAATTTGGTAATATCATGCCATAGACCTGGTATAGTAATATATTGTTATGCAAAAAGAACAATCTTTAAATTTTTGAAATAGAAGTAGGTATCACATGATTGGCAACAGTATTTTTTTATTCTGAATGTCAAAGAAAAAGATAATGACCTTGACCTGACCTTGCCTCTAATACAAAACGGTCAAATTTAATTTAACTGATACTATCACTTACTGATATTGTCTTCTTGATTCTGTGAAAATTTCATTAATTTTTAAATATTAGAAATATGAGAAGAATCCTACCTTAAGTCAAAATTACAATTTTGAATAACTTAAGTTTTATTTAAAATATGTTCTTAAAATTTTGCAGTTATGTATTCAAATTCCAACAAATATTAATGCAAATTTAGTTTCATTATAATTTTTTTTCAAAAGTTATTTTGATTTGAAATTTTGACTTAAGTCTATTCTCAGTTTATGGTCATGAGGCCTGGTCATATTCACTATTTTTTTTCTTAATCACTTCAGGTCTGTGGTCACCTCTAGGTTTTGGATACCTTTGGTCACGTGTACTGAATTTTTCTGGTTACCTGTTCTTATAAATTCTTGCTTTTGTCAGAATTAGATTCACTGTATTATTATTTTGGATACCTCTAGTCTCCTGCATGTACTTTTCAAAAAAGTACATTGTAACACTAACGTTATGACTTAAATAGATTTACTGAAGTAACCGTTGGTCCTGCTGAGTCGAAAATTGTGACTTCCCGATTGTGAACTTTAGAACACTTCGAATAATTTGGATTTAAATTCTTTAAGAAAAATAAAATTATTTAAATAGCTTGTAAAGTTGTTTTCTTTGTACCAAAGGGACATACGAATTTACAGAATGATAGCGATGTACTGATGCCCCTCTGCAAGCACACAGTACATAACTTAAATCACTATGTTTTTTTTACGATATAGTTCTGTCAATCAGAATTTACTGAGGTATCCTAATCGATTTACCTTTCACATATATTTGATAGGTGAAATTTAAACTGTATTACTAAGTAAAAAGGAAATGACACACAATTGACAACATTTTAAAGCAATGATTCATTCTTCAAAAACAATTTTCCCTAGTTTAACCAAGTTTTATAATAAGAAAAAAAAAATAAAAACATAAAAATAACGGGGCATTGATAAGGGTGCGTGGTATAGTATCACAACTAAGAATTCCCTCCTTTTTATTGTTTTGCTTGAGCGACAGAAGTGATAGACGCTGCATTTCTGAGGCAGAAAGGTGAACGTGGTGCTCTCAGAATTTGACACTTATGTTCTCCCAGCCGTCATGAGGATCCTCGACCTTTGACCCCGTAGATTGTTGAATCGCATTAATTGGATTAAAATGAAAGAAAGATAAGACACATATGATTTTCTCAACAATAAAAGCTCGGTCTCAGTTTCATACTGTATCGGACAAATAAATAAATTCTAATATACTTCCTGTGAACTTGGACAGGAAAGCGCTTGGGTGGTTAGATGCCGTATCAGCCGAGAAGTCAGTCTAGATATCGTTTTCTTTTATAGTTTTGATATAGCAAAAGCTGCTAATTGGTATTTGGAACGACTGGTCATTAAAGTTATCAGAGATGTGAATAGTATGTGTTGGAATTTCATAAATCATGTTGTTTTCCGAGCGATAAATTCGGGTACACGTGTTGTGTTAAATGTCGCAGAAGAGATAAATGGATAAAACACTGAATCGCATTTAAAAAAAAACTTTAAAAAAATATCTGTTTAGATATTTTTATTTTTAGAAATTTTTAATCAAATAAGAATTCATGTCTGAGAGAAATCAGATTATTTGCAAATGATTTTTGCAAAATATCAACGAGTGAAAAGTATAGCATTGTAAGATAGACAACTCGTCAATTACATGTACAAAACATGAAGTTTACAGCTAAATCTAAAATTTTTAACCATACACAGGTCACTTAAAAAATCATTGCAAATTACTGAAACAAAAAGGTGCATTGTTTATGCCAAATATTTAGCTTTGAAGCGTTCCTTCAAAACAAATGTACTGTTTTTAAATTCCTAAAAGCAGTGTACGTACAAGATTTGACCTTTTTATTTCAAGAATTAATTATTCAGCATTTTAACAGAAAGGTATCTCACAGTAATTAAAACTTAAACGAGCAGTAGTGTATTCATAACAACCCCCCCCCCCCCCGGAAAAGGGAATATTTCCGAATTCGCCAATTGAAATTAATGTATGTTTATCTGAATAATTCAAGCACTACATTTTTAACAAACTTCATTTGGGGGTCTAATTCTCATATATATTGCACAATAAACGAAACTTCAAATCAGACTTCTTATTTATAAACTGCGCTCGATCATCGTTTCCAAACAAAGGGGAGGGGGGAGGCGACAAACAACTATTAAACAACATACCTAAAATATATTTACCAGACATAAGAAAATCTATTCCGTGGTTGAGGTTGTAGTGGGGTCCACGATTTCGGGGTTGGGATTGGGTGTCATTGAAATTCATTGTCATTAGGACAACAATATGCAAGAACTGGTCAACGGGAGATAACTCCAAGAAATATATATTACATTGCATTAAAAAAATTAAATATTTTTATGTCAATAAAAAAACTGCATTTTAATCCTTTTTGTGTTTCAGTGATGTGAATTTTGATTTTATAGAAAACTTTTACAGTTTTGTAGCAAATGGACAAGATCGGGCCTGACTCTACGTCACGAAGCATGTCGTCTGCCGTATTTGTACATGTTAAAACAGCTGCCACCAGGACACGGAAATCCGATGAATGGATTACCAGCAAGCCCTGTAGCTAATGTTTCCAAACTAGCCAGTGACATTTTATACAATGTGAAAAAAGAAATTACATATAATTAGCAGAAAAAGGGCACAGCTGGGTGAATGAACTTTGTTCAGCGGTCACGGAAGGTAGGACACGTACAGTGTACTATAGGGAGGATATCAAGTGCTCAGCTGAGCGGTTTTGGTTTTTAATGAAATGTAAGTAGAGTAATTTTATATCATGAACTGGACATATTAGTAAAGCTAGAACAATGAGGTTTTTTCATTCGGCTCGGAGGAGAGCAGGACACAGAAGCGATTGCTATAAACGCTCTGACAGTTCAACAAAGAGATGTAAACATGGGGAAAACCCTGATCGTGACGTCAGAGGTGAAATCGACATTGTTGAAAATGTAAACACTCATAAATATCGACGCCGTTTGAAAGGCACATGCCGGGAGCACAGGTTTCTTTATACGTATCTGAGAATGTGTTTCGAGAGGAACTTGGATGATAAAGAGTTAATAAATGATATCATCGTGGAAATCTTCAAATGCGAGGGGAACCTGCAATCTATTTTTAGCATTCTTCTTCCTGGACACGTGATTCGAAACACCTGTCGTATTAACAACAATATACACGTGCTTTATCCAGGTTTGAAAGCAAAAGTTAGAAGACAAGGCATATTGGAAGCTTTTGAATTTTATTTGAGGCATATCTGTCAGTCTTCTGATTTAGTATGTCAGCCATCCACTGTCGGATTTATTCTGAACCGAGAATTTGATGTGGGTCAATCATTTACTCCTCTATTGGCAGCAACAATGAGGCGGGACCCTGAGCTTGTTCTTCTGCTCCTGCGGTATGGAGCAGACCCCTTTCACTGCGTACATGGGTTTGACACCCCCTCCTTCTGCGACCCCATAGAAAACCTGATCGAAGGACTTAACAGCATAACAATGTTTAAAAACTCCGAGTTTTCCCAGGAGACCAAAGAAGCCCTCTCTGATGAAGAGAATCGAGGGATGCTGTGCTTGGAGTACCTCTGTCGTGTTGTCCCTCACATTAATCTGAGGGAGAGTCGGGAGTTCCGGCCCCAGGATCACGCCGAGGACGAGGAGAACCAAAACCCAGGGTCCAGGGACAAGGTGTATTACCTCCACTCAGGCCTGGCGAACTGTCTGGATATGACCCACCTATCCAGTCCGCGATCTCTACAGCACCTGAGCAGGTGCGTGATTCGACGATATCTTCAAGGGAGATGTGCATTCACGTCCATCCTACCCGATCTCATTTTCTCACTTCCTTTACCCAAACACATCAAACATTATCTAGACTTGTTACGTGATTAATCATTAGCTACCATTTTGCGGATCTACAAGATCCCTTCCAGAGTTCCTCACATTTTACTATCAACACCCTAAATAACTTTATTTATTTGACTAATTTATTAGTATTGTATACAATTTTGCCTGCATGTTAATATATACATGTTTATAAATTACTTATTGTGTGATGGAAATGTTTTTACGGTTGGGTATTTTTACAATCAATTAATGTTTTAAAATTTAATTTATTGGACCCTAATGTACATGTGTTTGATGCATCGATCGACCCAACAAAATCTTTGTTTTTTTAATATATTTATTTCTGTATCTGTATATATGTATTAACAATTTTATAATATTAACCTCTAAATATTAAATTAATTTATTCTTATTTATTCTAAAATTTTTATATATTTTTATTTTACCTCATGTGATAACCGCAGGATTGACTACTGAAGTTTATGTTGAAATCCAATCGATTTCTAATAAATATGAATGATTATATTTTTCATTTTACGATTACTCGCATCAGGAAGCTTTTGCATACTACATGTATATAGGTCAAAAAAGCTTTTATTGTAAACTCATGATATCATGTCTAATGTGTAAATCAATGTTTAAGGGAAATAAATGTATTTTAATAAACTTAGTTAAATTATGAAAAAAAAATTGTGAAAAATATTTAAAATAATATTTTTGCCTGTGTACATATAATTTTAAGAGGGATCTTGTTTGTTCATAGCCAGTTTCTTTCTTCATCGTTCTGCTTCATTGCACATTTCTTTTTGAATTACAAGAATATCATACTGTATAATGTAATCGTTCTTTCTTTGTCATTAATGGCAGCTGTTGTTTTAAACACAGGGTTTTTTCTTTAAAAATAAATGGACTTATCAAACCTGAATAACTTTTGGGAATTCTACCTTGTTAATGACTCACTTGCATGCAGGCAGGAAAAAAAATCATTCAACTCAAGATACAAGAATGAAATATAGTCCGAAAAATCTGACGAAACGTTTTCATGGCACGTAAAATATCAAAATATATTAAAAGCCTGGAAAACGTTAGCTATTTCGGACCTTTTTTTCAATAAACAATCAGAAATCAAAGCAGAGGAAGAACAAATTCCTAAGACCAGTCACACCTGCGGTGAGGTGCACCCTTTAGTCATGTTCAAATAAACGGGAAAATATTAATACAAATCATTGGCATGAAATATGAAGATAATGAACGAACAGTTATCAAAGTTGAAATCCGTTTAAACGATACACAATCACAGAATCTCTTAAACATAACAGGTGAGATCAGGTACCATGGAGGAGTGAGTGTCCCCTATCTTAGTTAGGTTACACCTGCTGTGTGCTCCTTGTCATAGTCGGAAAAGTGGGAAAAACGTAGCTAATTAAGTGTAAAAATAATGGCCTATATAATTTTTATGAAAATTGTCAATGAACATCCGACTTAATGACAAACTGAAGTGCTGACTATGCCATGGTATCGAACATAGAATTTGCGAAATGTTGACTTTAAACGAGACTGGTGATATCCTTGTTTCATCAGCTTGATTGTTAATAGTTTTGCCTTGTGTAGGAATTGTTCGTTCATAGATGCAGCATGCCCTTGTTTATGGAATCATCTGGGAGACTTAATCTCCGTAGAATATACATCTCCCAGTAGATGATATAGATGTATATTGCCGTGTGAAAAACATCCTTGTTTCATCAGCTTGATTGTCAATAACTTTCCTTTGTGTATATGAATTGTCCTTACGTGGAGCATTCCCTTGTTTATCGAATCAACTGGGAGACGCCACCTTCATTTGCAGGTTTTATACCTGTCAGGGGTATATGCTAAGTACATAAATAAGGGGAGTTGGCGATGAAAATGTTTCCACGTTTATCATGAAGTTTTGTTGTTAGGTAGCCAGTAACATCTTTTGAAGTAAAATATTAAAATATGAAATGGCTGTTATGCAAGGTCCTCATATTCACGTTACTAGCAATGACGTGATCAGTAGGGTCTTTGTCATGTTTGGGAAATCGAAAAAAAATTAAACATGACGTAAGTGTTTATATTTCTTAAAATCTTAATTGAACAAGGAATATTCATAACAAAATTAGTCTTAGTACATGTCATCGTCTCAAACGACGGTCCGGAGTCCGCGATATAGCTTTCTCTTTCCCGTGACTGTTTGATCACAAAATTGTCGTAATCTTGAATATGTTAGAATGGGAGAGAATCGTACATTTTGGCCGTGGTTTGCGACGATGAGCACATGTACATGTGTATAGGATATAACTTGCAATTTTTTTTTAAATTAGAATATTCTTCAGAATAAATACATAAATAGAGTTGAACGTGTCTAACGTTATTGTCGTTTTGAACGTATCATATATGGTATCTGTATCTTTCTAGTAAATAAATATGACAGTTCTTTACAATATTTAATAAATATATAGATCTCAGGAATAACATAGAGTATATATTTCATTGAACTATGTATGAAGGTAAAATTATCCATTTACAAATAGTTGATCTCAGATTATTTTTTCGTATTTTTACTTGAATTCTAAAATATCGCATTCATTAAATTTTGAAGGTAAAATTATCAATTTACAAATAGTCGAATTAACGAAAGGGATCTCAGATTATTTTTTTGTCTTTTTACTAGTATTTGAATTCTACAATATCGCAAAAAAAGATCTCCCCATCTTTTTTAAAAATTGAAACCAAATGCATTTTCTTTGCCTTATCGCATCGACCAAAATGATACTGAATGTTTGATGCAAGCACCTTAAAAATCTACAAACTAAGGGCGCCACGTGGTGAAAGCCAGAGACAGAAGGAAACTTCAAGGCCGAAAACCCTTCTTGGACCCAGAATTATCAATATAGGAGCTTGGAACGTAAGAACCATGTACGAAGCAGGGAAAACGGCGCAAATTGCAGCAGAGATGAGAAACTGCAATCTTACATTGCTTGGCATGAGTGAGACAAGATGGATTCAATCAGTACAGTGACGACTTACGCCTTTATTCTGGACACGAAGAAGAAAATTCACCGTATTCTCAAGGAATGGCATTCATGCTATCCAAAACAGCAAGGGAATCTTTAATAAGTTGGGAAGCACATGACCCAAGGATCATTAAGGCATCCTCATCCTCCTATATTATACAATGATATGGTCCAACAAATGATGCAGAGGAAGAAGCAAATGATAAGTTCTACTACAGACTACGAAGCGTTATTGATACCTGTATATAGAGAAAGAGATGTTACCATCATGATGGGAGATCTTAATGCCAAAATTGGAAATGATAACACCGGATATAGTGTGATCATGGGACAACATGGACTGGGCCAAATGAATGAAAATGCTGAAAGATTAGCGAACGTTATTGGTGGTACTTTATTCCAACACAAAAGAATCAACAAAGCCACCTGGGTATCACCAGACCAGATAACTGAAAATCAGATTAGACCATATAATACAAGTAAGAAGTTTAGAAGATCTTTGCAGGATACCGGAGTCAAACGAGCAGCAGTGTAGCCTCAGATCACCATCTACTGACAGGCAGCATCAAAATGAAGCTCAATAAACATGTTTGGGAAATCGAAAAAAAATTAAACATGACGTAAGTGTGTATATTTCTTAGAATCTTGAACAAGGAATATTCATAACAAAATTAGTCTTAGTACCTGTCATCGTCTCAAACGACGGTCCGGAGTCCGCGATATAGCTTTCTCTCTCCCGTGACTGTTTGATCACAAAATTGTCGTAATCTTGAATATGCCAGAATGGGAGAGAATCGTACATTTTGGCCGTGATTTGCGACGATGAGCACATGTACATGCGTATAGGATATAACTTACAATTTTTTTTAAAATTAGAATATTCTTCAGAATAAATACATAAATAGAGTTGAACGTGTCTAACGTTATTGTCATTTTGAACGTATCATATGGTATCTGTATCTTTCTAGTAAATAAATATGACAGTTCTTTACAATATTTAATAAATATATAGATCTCAGGAATAACATAGAGTATATATTTCATTGAACTATGTATGAAGGTAAAATTATCCATTTACAAATAGTTGATCTCAGATTATTTTTTCGTATTTTTACTTGAATTCTAAACTATTGCATTCATTAAATTTTGAAGGTAAAATTATCAATTTACAAATAGTCGAATTAACGAAAAGGATCTCAGATTATTTTTTTGTCTTTTTATTTGAATTCTACAATATCGCAAAAAAGATCTCCCCATTTTTTTAAAAATTGAAACCAAATGCATTTTCTTTGCCTTATCCCATCGACCAAAATGATACTGAATGTTTGATGCAAGCACCTTTAAAAACTACAAACTAAGGGCGCCACGTGGTGAAAGCCAGAGACAGAAGGAAACTACAAGGCCGAAAACCCTTCTTGGACCCATAATTATCAATATAGGAACTTGGAACGTAAGAACCATGTACGAAGCAGGGAAAACGGCGCAAATTGCAGCAGAGATGAGAAACTACAATCTTACATTGCTTGGCATAAGTGAGACAAGATGGATTCAATCAGTACAGTGAGGACTTACGCCTTTATTCTGGACACGAATAAGAAAATTCACCGTATTCTCAAGGAATGGCATTCATGCTATCCAAAACAGCAAGGGAATCTTTAAAAGGTTGGGAAGCACATGACCCAAGGATCATTAAGGCATCCTCATCCTCCTATATTATACAATGATATGGTCCAACAAATGATGCAGAGGAAGAAGCAAATGATAAGTTCTACTACAGACTACGAAGCGTTATTGATACCTGTATATAGAGAAAGAGATGTTACCATCATGATGGGAGATCTTAATGCCAAAATTGGAAATGATAACATCGGATATAGTGTGATCATGGGACAACATGGACTGGGCCAAATAAATGAAAATGTGAAAAATTAGCGAACTTATGCGATTTAACAAACTAGTTATTGGTGGTACTTTATTCCAACACAAAAGAATCAACAAAGCCACCTGGGTATCACCAGACCAGATAACTGAAAATCAGATTAGACCATATAATACAAGTAAGAAGTTTAGAAGATCTTTGCAGGATACCGGAGTCAAACGAGCAGCAGTGTAGCCTCAGATCACCATCTACTGACAGGCAGCATCAAAATGAAGCTCAATAAACTCCCAGGGAATCAGATATACTAGTAACACCAGGTTTCTCCACTCAAATCTAACAGGAGTACAAGATTGTGGGGAAAACAAATACCAAGCCCTACAAGAGGTCGTTGAACTGACAAAAGTTGAAGATCATTGGAAAGGAAAACTTAGTAAAAGAAACCATCACAACAAGCCGCCATGAAATACTTGGAGTGTAAAAGTACCATAATAAAGACTGGATCACAAATGACACTAAAGTACAGGAGAGGAAGGATAAGAAGAAGCAGAACAAGAGCTGAAAAAACAAAAGCACAAAAAGAGTATGCAGAGGCCAACAAGAAAACAAAACAAGGTATTAAAGCTGGGTAGCGAGGTAAACAAGAAAGGCCAGTGAAAGACAAAACAGGGAAACAACTAGAAGGGGAAGAAGAACAAAGAAGGAGATGGAAAGAACATTTTAAAGAACTGTTGAATAGGCTAGTCCACCTAACCCTCCTAACATTACACCAGAAGGCGAAGACCTAGACGTAGACTGGGGACCCGCTTTTAAGGAGGAAATCATAATAGCCTTAAGACAGATGAGGAATGGCAAGTCAGCAGGGCCTGATAATATTCCCGCCGAGGCACTTAAAGCTTACAACTCAACCAACATACTGCACCCACTTTTTCTGAAAATATGGGAGGCAGAAACAATTCCAGATGAATGGGACGAAGGATACCTAATCAAGCCTCCAAAAAAGAGACCTCAGCAATTGTGCTAACTAGAGAAAAATAACACTGTTGGATGCTACAGAGAAGGTATTCAACAGGATCATACTGAACAGAATGAAAAGGAAGTGACTGATAAGTTAGGTGACCAACAAGCTGGATTTCGTAAAAATACTAAATCTTGTACGGACCAGATAGCACCGCTACGCATTATCATCGAGCAATGTGCTGAATAAAACTCCGTCTATGTAGGCTTCATAGATTACAAGAAAGCCTTTGACAGTGTTGACAGGGAGACAATATGGATACTTCTGCGACATAATGGAGTTCCTTGTTAACTGGTAAAAATCATCCGCAGCTCTTATAAAGACTTGACAAGCAAGTTCATGCATGGAGGACAACTGACGGAACCACCTGTAAAACAGGAGTTCGTCAGGGATTTCTTTTATCACACTTTCTGTTTTTTCTTGCAATAGACTGGATTATGAAATCATCCATAGACAATGGAAGAAATGGATTACAGTGGACATCATGGTCACAGCTAGACGACTTAGACTTTGCGAATGACCTGGCACTCCTATTACATACCCAGGTACAAATGCAGGAGAAAATTACAATAGTGGTAGAGACATCAGCACAGATAGTACTCAACATCAATATCGCAAAAACAAAGATCCTAAGAGCATACACCATCACATGCTTCATTAAATATAGAAGGTCAGGAAATAGAGGAAGTAGAACATTTCACCTATCTTGGCAGTATAGTGGACCAACAAGGAGGAACAGAAGTTGACATAAAGGCAAGAAAAGGAAAGGTCAGAATAGCATTCCAGGAACTTGGAAACATCTTGAAGACCAAGGGAATAACAACATGCACCAAAGGTTTTTTTAACAACAATGTCAAGGCTGTGCTTCTCTATGGTTCTGAGACATGTAGAATGACCGTTTCCACTATAAACAGGATCCAGACATTTGTCAAATCTTGTCTGACACGCATCCTCAAGATTAGATGGCCCGAAAAATAAGTAACATAAATCTGTGGCAGAGAACAAACCAACCCCCTATAGAAGCAGAAATAATACAGAGAATGTGGAGGTGGATAAGGCATATGCTACGCAAGACACATAAGAACACCACAAGACAAGTCCTGTCCTGGAACCTCAAAGGAAAACGTAAGAGAGGGAGGCCAAAGAATACCTGGCGGAGAAATTTTGAGGTAGACGTTAAAAGAATGGGGAAGAACTGGAATGAGGTAGAACGCATTGCTTAGGACAGAGGGGCCTGGACCCTTGCGGAATCTTGTAAGCGGCCAATGCCTCAATAGAGGTAGCAGGCTAAAGTAAGTAAAGTAAGTAATTACATGCCTCCTTGCAACTTCATTGTTCTGTATTTTATAAAATCAGCAAGTGGACTAAGCAAATTGAATCAACATTCTACATTAAAACTATACATGTATACTTGAATACATATACAGTAAAAGAAACTGTTCTTCATGATTTTTCATTTGGATAATATATTACTTGCCTGTATACCTATATGCACTGTCTGCGAATTCCTGTTAAAATCGTCAGTTGAAATTTTAAATACATTTCTATGAACTTTATCTGTACACTGGTAATCAAATCAAATATTCAAATACACAATCATCTTGTTTAACATTTTTATTGTAATAGAGTTCTCCTTCAAATTCAGTTCCAGCTACTCTGAACCTGACTTTTCCCTTCACCCTCGCGGGCCATTCTCCTCCGGGGGGATTCATTTTCATTTCACAGAGATATTTGCAAGATGGGTCATCCGTATACTGAGGATTTTCTTCTTCAGAAGAGAAATGTGTATAACTATAGGGTCTTTGCGTTTATCAACCCTATCAGCCCCAAATTCATCAAACACCGGAATTTCCTTAAAAGACTTACCATCCGTTGATACTCTTTCTCCCTTTTTGTACACAACCTTGAAGCAATCTTTCACCAAAGTAACTCCCCCTTTTTTATGTATCTTTTCAGCTTTTTGAGTTTTGTCAAATTTTTTAAAAATTGCGAACCCGTAAGTACATTTACAAACTCTTTCTGTAACGACAGATTCTCGCTGTCCGAAAAGTACTGCACCATTCAATACAGCCAGATCCGGATTTCCTGGAGTTTTAATAGTGTATTTTGATTTGTATTTATTACGAAAGTGTTTTCTTATTCTTGCGTCATTCGAAAATCCCCCGATAAGCACAAGGTAAGAAACCTGTTTACATGTCTTTTCGATTTCCTCGATTTTGTTATCAATTTTCTCCAATATTGGGTCTAAGAAAGTTTTGTATTCTTCCTCTGTAATTGTTACAGACTGTTCTGTTTCCGATCTACTTAATTTTTTGGAGACACTTAAAGTGAAATTTCCTTCTGACCTGCTATAACTTCTTTTCTTAAATTCTATTTTCCTTTGGTGTTCTACATACTTTTTTGGTTCATTCTTGTGAAACATTTCAATATTGTTGGCAAATTTTTTCTCAATTTTATGGGTTAAACTTTCATCAAGTGTAGTGCCACCACATGGAACTCCCTTTGGAGATACTAATTGTCGAGTTGTGTTTTCCTGCAGCACTTCTTGAACAGATATATCAATAGTTCCACCTATAATACGATAAAGATATTCATTGGAACAATTTTATTTAATGTACATGTACATATATCTAAACCAGTAAACCTTTGAACAAAATAATATAGAATATTTGATAATTCACTCTACCATCATTAAAAAAAAACTATTTGGACATATGAGTGTGGCATAAAATGACGTTTGCCTTATTCTTTATTGTGGGAAATGATATGTGCCGAGGTCCGAACTAATCATTAATTAAAGGAAATTAAATGATACAATTAAAAACACAAACCTCCTAGATCGAGGAGGATAAATTTTGTACAAGAAGCAATTTCATTTTCCTTCACAAACCAAAGGGCGGCCATTTCTGGTTCATATACCAGGGTCAACTTCTTTCCAGGTATTCCAGCCTGAAGTTTAAATTATATATTTATATATGGCACGCCAAATTCACAAAAATGAGATAAACCTAGTTTCACAATTGATAAACTAGGTTTATCGACTGTAAACTATAGTTTACAAACCGTAAACTATAGTTAACGATTCGTTAAGTATAGTTTTCATCTGTAAAACTATATTTAACGGTCGTTAACTATAGTTTACGAATGCTAATCTAAGTTTATCTGTCTGAATAAAGCGTTAACAATAGATTTTGTTGATAAACATAGATTCACGTTTGTAAACTATAGTTTACAATATATATAGTTTAGAGTTGTTAATCATTGTTTCATAAATCGTGAAACTATATTTATCAGATCGTTAACTATAGTTAACGGTTTGTAAACTATAGTTTACAAATTGTGAAACTGTATTTATCAGATAATCTATGTTTTGCAATCGCAAATGATTGTTTTCGATGTTAAAAATAGTTTACGGTTGTGATACATAGATTTTCGCGTTAACCATGGTTTACAGATGTAAAATATAGATTAACGTTGTTAACTATAGTTTACAGTCCGTAAACTATAGTTTACAACCGATAAACCTAGTTTATCGACTGTGAAACTATGTTTTGCTCATTTTTGTGGATTTGGCGTGCCATATTTATACATTCATATATAAAAAGTATTAGGCATTTGTCTTAAATATGATAATAATAATAAAGGAAAACAAAATGTGTTTGTGAAACACTGATGCCCCGTATGACAGCTTATAGAGAGGGTTGACCTCTCTCAAATGCATGTCAAACTCCAAAGGTCAAGGTCAAATCAAAGGAAGGTCTTGTTACAAGAAATACCCATGTGAAATATGAAAGCCCTGTCTCTAACTGTTCAATATTTATAACCAAGGTTAGAGTTTTTAAAAAGTGAATCAAACTCTTGGGTCAAGATCAAAATGGTTAAATTATTTTTACCACAATATATATACACTTACGAAGGGTGAAAGCTTTAGCTCTAAATGTTTAAAAGTTATGGCCAAGGTTAAAGTGTTGTAAGTTTTGTGAAAGTAGGTCAAACTCCATGGCCAAGAGGTCAAATTTGGTGGTACCCATGGAAAGTTCTTGTCACCAGGAATGCACCTGTGAAATTTGAAAGTCATAACCTCTACCATTTAATAGTTATGGGTCAGGATAAAGTTGACAATAGACAGAAAAATGAAAGAGAAAATGTTGACCTCTTCTGCAGCTTTTCTCATAAAGTTCTTTGCAACATCTTACCAAATAGCAGGTACTGTTAACATCCAAGAAATAGTGTTTTCATTTATATCTGTTTTTCTGTCATTCTCTCTTTCATGTATAGATTGAAGTGCTTGATCCTTCATGCTTCATCCTCCAATGGCTCCTTTGAATACAATTTTTGCATCTACTTTTTTCGTTTCTGTATGATCAAACAATTCCCATTTCTTTCTTTCTTTCAAAAGCTTTTCCTAAAATCGATAAATTTTAATCACTAGTTTTATCCGAGGAAAGTTAATTTCTGTTTATATAAATTTATGTACATTATATACCAAGCATTAAGAAATGGTACTTATAATACCACTTACCTCTTCTTCTTTTAATTTCATTTTAAAACATTTGAAGAAGTACCAATTTTTATGTTCATCTTCACTTGTGTAACCAAATGAATCAAATTCTAGATTTTCGTTGAATAATATACACGTTGGAGTCTTGTGCAAATACTTTCCCTCGGATTCTTCTGGCCATTCATTTATGTGTATTTGTTTATATGGTTCATTTTCTGCAGTTGCGAATCCGGAGTAAGTGGTTCCAAAGTCTATGGCGACGACATAATTTGATTCTCTATTAGAGAAAGCAAGAAAAAAAAATCCAAGGTTTTTAAAAATACATTTTCAGGGCTAATAATTCGCTCCAGAACTGTAGTTATGTACTTAAGAAAATTCAGTCAGTTAAATCAGAATCTTTTTCAATTTACGCAGCGTTTCTTTTTTGCGCGCCGAGGGAAATAGTCCTGGTCGAGGGGAACTGGAATCTTGCTAACTCCCTCAATGATATACTAAAACTGTTTTATCATACCGATACAAATTTAAATTGTGAAGATCACCTTTAAAAAAAATCATTTACAGATTAACTAATTATTATTCGTCGCAAATACCAAATTAGAAGAAAGCTATTACCTAATTCTATTGCAATCATTGCATTCTGTTTGTTGTTTACGTCTAATTTTGGTGCTATAACCGCGAATTAGCATGACTAGCTTTCGACCGAGGGATTAGGTAAAAAAAAAAAAAAACTAACGCACGGCGATTAGCCGATTCACAGCGATTTCTAGGGAATTGTTCAGATCTAATCACAGTTTTATATAGGGAAAATCAGTAGAGGTATAATAATAATCGTTATGTCCGTCTAGCTGTACGCTTGTCTGTTACGCTTTGGGGTACTTATCCCTATATCTGTAACTCCTCTCATACCACTGAATGAAATTTGATGAAACTTTCACAGAATTTTCTGTATAAATGATGGTTCTCACGAAAAGTACAGCATTAAACAGGTGCATTTTTTTAAATATGCAAAATAGTTGATATTTTTTTTTCTCAAAAAATATATTTTTTTTAAATATTTGTTTCCAAATAATAGTTTTTTAAATGTTAATCAATAATATATTTATTGGTATATACTGTAAAACTTTTAACTTTATACCTCACTTAGATTTAGAGCTATTGCAAAAATAATTTTTGAAACATCTTGACCTTTGGCATGCGCAAACCTGAAGAATAGTATCTGGTATACAAATTGATTTTTTTTTAGTACTTAACAGTTCTAAAAGTGCAAGTGAAACAGCTTCATTATTTTAATGAAGACTTCGAGACTCTGAGATGTTGCTAGATTCAATAGTACTCTTCTGGATATTCTGGATAAGCAAACGCAGCAATGAATGCTCGTCTGTTTTTTTTCGCAACACTTGCAGTATCGAGCAACACAAAGTGAAGGATTCGTGTCTTCGAACAAAGTTTGCTTACACTGCATGAGGTATAGTTCTGGTTGATTTCGTTTAGTTAAAGAGAATTTATGATCTGCATTTTCTTAAATATCTTTTATATGAAGAGAAGCATGCATTAAAGGGGGTGGGGGGCGAATCTGTGCATTAGCAGAGAAAAATGCTGCATAGGCAATTTGGAGGTTAAAAATCAATCTCAAAATGCAACTTTGAAAAATTTACACAAATATACAGTAGAAAACAGTTAACGAACATCGATTTTAAATTGTTCTCTCATGTAGGTCATGATCAAAACATTTGTTATTACGAATACACCCTTTAATTAAGGCCATTTACACTGAGTTGTCTATAAAAGTTTCCATTTATTTTATTACTGAGATGTAGCGGGTGTGAGCGGTTGACAGGGAATATGTTAGCTCCGTTGTGGCACATAATCTCGCCTTTATAAGAGACCTGTGTTTGTTCTGGTTCCGATTTGTATTGTTTCATTTGATTTTTGATCTTGATCACTGTTCGTTGTCTTCATATGCTTTTATGCTTTCTTTCTCAAGCTACTCTTACATTAAAAGATGTAGCCAGCTTATCCATTTGAATATGATTAGTTGTGCCTTGCAAAAATTATTAAATTATAAAAATTTCACATTGGGATCAAATGGACGTTAAAAAATCTGTTTTTCTACAATATCTAATTTCCCGAACTCTTCGTTTATTTTATAGTTTGGCAGTAGCCAGTTTATATTTTTGTATGGGACTGGGTTAAATTGGAGGAGGAGAGGTGGGGGCAATGGGGTGTAAATATATATTTTTTTTCTGCAAAAATAATCTCCTTAATTTCTCTGACATGTTTGGAGAAGTCTTGTAGATGTGCAATTATATTTTTGTACATAAAATTCGGTTTTTGGGGCGACTGGGAGTCAGAAAAACACCCCCCTAAAAATGCATAGTTTCCTGACCCCCTCAGTTTTTTTTTCAGTTGCCTGATCATATTCTGAAATTTGTTTGATGATGTTCTGTGGCGATATGCAGTACGATTTTGGAATGTAAATGTTCATCCTATCTGTGGACTTTTTTTTATTTTTTGCAAAATCCTGCTTACCTTTAACTCTTTACATTTTTTCCAGATGTTCATTAAGGTTTACAACCACATCTAGATTCATATTATCTTCACCAAAAAGCTTGAAACTTACTGCATAATAATACCTATGTTGCAGATCTAAGTACATTTTCGTGAATGTAAACTTTGAAAATTGGGTACTTACATATACATGTACTTCACTAAGCGAAGCCGCCATTGTTTCCTTTATATCAGTTAGAGTATTGCATTCCATTTTATAAATAACAGTCTCTTCTCAACCAAAACTACCTGTAGTATTGACACACATTTAAATAAGTTGAAAAAGCAAATGTTCTAGTGCTGTCACTTTGTCGTGTCTCAAGGGTGGTAGTGAAGGGGAGGGGGGTCTCGGTGTCTATTTTAAGTCCAGTTGAAAACTGAACATTTCTTAATGTTCATATAATATCAGACTTTTCAATACGCGCCGTTCCTTGGTATTCCAAGCAGTCAGCCCAACAAGTTTTCCTTTGTAAGCTGTTTTTGTTACTTTGGTTAAACGACCGAAAAGCTGCTGGTTCATCAGAAATACATATTGTCAGACTGCTCAATAGAAATCTCCCTTTACGTCATATGATAAACTGGATGAATTTACTTATGCAGCAATATACCTTCAGCATTTGTATACGGGATCTATATATCTCTGATTTGATACGCGAAAATATGCTCTACGTATGAACAATTTTTCTACAACGAGGTAAATTATTGACAAAACAAGTTGATAAAACAAGAATATCATCTGTCAAGTTTAAAGTCATCCTTTCGTAGGTTGTATGGTCGATACAATGATCTTGTCCTTAAATACAATCTTAATTCAAATGCTTACTGAATTTTTTCATACTAATTGTTATGTAATTGAACGCAGAGCATGCCCTTGTTCATCAAATCAACTGGGAGACGTCATCTTCATTTGCAGGTGATAGGTAGTATATTGCTAAGGGAGTTGGCGATCAAAAAGTTTTCACGTTTATCATGAAGTTTTGTTGTTAGGTAGCCAATAACGTCTTTTGTAGTAAAATATTAAAATATGAAACAGCGGTGATTCAAGGTTCTCATGCAATCACGTGACTAGCAGGGCTAAAATTGTGATCTTGGTCATGTTCGGGAAATTGAAAAAAAAATCCGTTGACAATTATGTGTGTAAATAATGTCCTATCGATTAATATAATTATATATATGTATATAAACGAATATATTTAGGGATGGTAATTTGTAACCGGTTAACCGATTACTCGGTCTGAACGATGGTTAGAAAATGTGAAATCGGTTAGTCGGGAAAAAAATTATGTAAATTTGATCATTTTCTTAAAAATTATGTAAATTTGATAGCAATTTTATTAAAATTCATTTACGGAAAAAAAATATCTGCATAAACGTTGTTAATGCACTTTTATTAAATGTATTTTACACATGTGTGAAAAACAAACTAAAATCAATCCGAGCAAAACAAAATTACATAGATAACTTGAGTTTTGTGAGTTTTACAGAGTCATGGATTTTGAATATCGTGAAATAAAAGCTAGCGAAGAAAACTACCATTTGAGATATTTGAAAAACTCCATTACAGAGATTTAAAATCTCATTGTTTTAAAAGTACATGCCTTTTTGAAACTACATTGTACTTTATAAAATCAGTAAGTGGACTAAACAAATTGAATCTACATTTTACAATATAATTATACGTGTACATACATACATGTACATAAAATGTAAAACAAAAAATATTGCTCTTGATTTTTCAGTAGGAAAAATGTTACTTATATGTATTCCTACATGTACTGTCTGCAAACTCCTGTGAAAAAGCTTGACTGGAAATTTTAAATACATTTCTATGAACTTTTTTAAAACTGGAAATTTTAAATACATTTCTATGAACTTTTTTAAAACTGGTAATCAAATCAAATATTCAAAAACACATTTATCTTGTTGAACATTTTGAATGTCATAAAGCTCTCCTTCAAATTCAGTTCCCGCTACTCTGAACCTGACTTTTCCCTCCACCCTCACGGGCCATTCGCCTCCAGGGGGATTCATTTTCATTTCACACAGTTTTTTGCAAGATGGGTCATCCGTATACTGAGGATTTTCTTCTTCAGATGAGAAAATGTGTATAACTATGGGCTCCTTGCGTTTATCAACCCTATCAGCTCCGAATTCATCAAACACCGGAATTTCCTTAAAAGATTTACCATCCGTTGATACTCTTTCTCCCTTTTTATACACAACCTTGAAGCAATCCTTCGCCATAGTAAATCCTCCTCTTTTATGTTTCTTTTCAATATTATGAGTTTCGTCAAATTTCTTAAAAACTGCGAACCCATAAGTACATTTACACACTCTTTCAGTAACGAGCGATTCGTGCTGTCCGAAAAGTACTGCTCCATTCAAGACAGCTAGATCTGGATTTCCTGGGGTTTTCACAACGTATTTTGAATAGTTCTCAAGGAAGTGTCCTCTTATTCGTGCGTCTATCGAAAATCCTCCGATAAGCACAAGGTAAGAAACCTGCTTACATATCTTTTCGATTTCCATGATTTTGTTATCAATTTTCTCCAATATTGGGTCTAAGAAAGTTTTGTATTCTTCCTCTGAAATTGTTATAGACTGTTCTATCTCCGATCTACTTAATTTTTTGGAGACATTTAAAATGAAATTTCCTTTTGACCTGCCATAACTTCTTTTCATAAATTCTATATTCCTTTGGTGTTTTACATATTTTTTTGGCTCATTCCTGCGAAACATTTCAATATTGTTGGCAAATATTTTCTCGATTTTCTGAGTTAAACATTCATCAAGTTTCGTACCACCACATGCAACTCCCTTTGCAGGCATTAATTGTCGGATTCTGTTGTTCTGTAGCACCTCTTGAACAGTAATGTCAATAGTTCCACCTATAATTAAAAAATATATATATTCATTGGAACGATTTTACTACATATCTAAACCATACCCTGATTATATTAGATAAATCTTTGTACAGTATATTTGATAAATTCATGCTTTAATCCGTCATAAAAAAACTCTCCAAAGAAAAAATTCAAACCTGAAGAAAAATTAACAGGCCAACAAAAAATTGACCTTTGTCCAAACATAATAATCTTTTTTTCGGGGGAGGGGGGTATAGGTTCGAACTTTTTCAGTACAATTTTTTTTTTCCAAATTACTACCACTTATTTTTATTTGACTACACTGCAACATGCCTGTTGAAAGGGGGGGGGGCTAAAGCTACGCACCAATCTTTAATGCTCATATTATGTCTATATTTGCAAAAAAAGTGGGGCAACCCTCCCCACCCCCACCCCCCTGTTCCGACGCCTATGTGAAAGGGGTAAGCAAAAATTTAATGTAAGCTTAATCGCTTACTGTAGTAAATTTTGTATGTATCAACATAAGCATATAGTGATAAAATTAAAGACACAAACCTCCTAGATCTAGGAGAATGAACTTGGTCCTAGGAGGAATTTCCGTCTTATTGTCATGCACAAACCAAACCGCAGCCATTTCTGGTTCATACACCAAAGTAAGATTCTTTCCAGGTATACCAGCCTTAAGTTTAAACAATATAAATATTAGTACATGTACATGCATCCACTCGTCATAGAATTATACAGGAAATGACATTGTTAAAAATCGTCTTCTCAAGAAAAGCAAAGCCATGATTGGTATATATTTATATGGAAGATTCCTCAGTTGGTGTAGATTCAAGTTGTTCATTTCATGATCTCGGGGGTTAAAGTGGCAGGCACGTATGTGGCAACGCACTTTTAAAAAAATTTCAAAGTGCGTTAAAATTGGGACAAATTCAACGCACTTTGAATCTTTTTTTCCAAGTGCGTTAAATTTGGGACACACTCGCTGCACTTTGAAAAAATTGTTCAAAGTGTGTTAAGAATGTACATCAACATTTTTTACCATTGCGACATTTAACGCACTTTAAAATAAAATGTTAAAAAAATCTAAACGTAGATTTTAGTAATTGATTTGAATTCAATTTGTAATAATTACTCAGTATATCGTTCGAAAAACATTTTAATTAACATGTATTAAGTTAAATCATAGAGAACAAGGATAAGACAAGTAGAAGGTCTATCAGCCTAACTTTTTTTCTGATACATAGCCGTCGGTAGCAAATGAGAGTGCCCCCCCCCCCCTCCCAAGGAAAGCCCAATTTTTCAATGACTACATTATGTATATCTTTGCAAAACATTTGTTTGCCCCCCTCCCCCGTACCAATGCCTATGCTACACGCAAATATATGTACAGAGTATTTGCATAACTGGTATGATGAAAATTTAGTTTACATAAAATGCATGCAGACTCTAAACCACTAAACCAGAAGTCTATGTCGAGATTGTAGCTCTACTGGTTTGTACTTATAAGGAAGAGAAAAGTAGCAGTTGGGACATAAAACTTTACAAAAGCAATAAATAGAATAATGATCCTTGATTAAGTCTTTTTGTGGCAAGAAAAAACCGAGAAAGAATTATGTATCTTAGTGTAGTCTACTTGTGTGTCAAGTTATATTGAAATCAGACCAAAACTGTAGGAGGAGTAGCATTTTAAGAGTATTTTATAAAATTTCTATTTTTAGTAACCACAGCAACACCGTTCGTTGAAATCAAAAACCGATACACAGAATTATATATCTTACTTTACTTGTGTGCCAAGTTACATTGAAATCAGACCAAAATTAGAGGAGGAGTAGCATTTTGAAAAATTGTTTACAGACAGATGGACAGCTAGACGGACAAACCCAAATTAATATCCCCACTTTTCAAGCAGGGGACAAAAATATATCGATGCCTGGTTGAAATAAAGAAACAGAGGTTGTGATTGTATACTTATATGCATATATTTTGTAAAATTAATTATCATAATATCGGATTTATTATAGTTTTGTACTGGAAATAAATAAAGTGTCCATGCAAAACTGATATTAAATTCTTAATGCACAAAATTAAATAAAAGTTTAGTATAAGAACTAGGATTTTTAGAAAAATGTTAATGTAAATTTATTTAGAAGAAAAAATGTCAATAATCTATAAACTTTTACCATGCATTTTATGCATCAAAGAATAATTCGTTGCTCAATGCATACATGTATATATTTTTAAAAAAATTAAATGATAAAATAGGTACAGTAAAACTCGGTTATAACGAAGTCTTTGGGACCTCTGAAATTACTTCGCTATATCAATAATTCGTTATAATAGAATACAATATTCATTAAATCTATATAGCTGGGGATCCAAGATGACTTCGCTATATCCGTAAATTCGCAATATCCGTGTTCGTACTAAACGAGTTTTGCTGTAATTTATTAAAAAGTTTTTGATTTAACATATTTTTCAAACAAAACAGTCTAATGTAGGTATATTGACGTATTAATTTTATTTGAAAATGAACACTTATGCACATTAAAACCACAGGGGCCGGTAACATACTGTTTTTGATTTTACGTAATCACTATATAATATACAAAAATTTGATTTTACGTAATCACTATATAATATACAAAAAAGGATCTCTTTTTGTATACATATAGTGATTAGGGATGGGTATCGCCAAAAATTTCGTATCGCGATATATCACGATTTTTTCCCACAATATCACGATAATATCATGATATTTCTAAAAGCAGTTTTTACAATGATTTTATATGAAAAGTCATTATTTTTCTAAAAAATATGCTAGAAAAACAAAATTTTACGTTCTTGAAATTTTTATATATATGAAATCAATTATGTTTGGACAGGTAAGATGCCGTTCTTTTCACTTTTTACAACATTTTTTATACTTTCTGCAATTGTAATTTGAAAGATTGAACAAATAAATGAATAATTCCTGGACTTTCTAATATGTACCTAAAAACCGGTATTTAGGTCTCCGTATCACAATACGTATCACGCAACAAAAAATCGCGATATACCGGTATACCGATAAAATCGCGCATCCCTAATAGTGATTACGTAAAATCAAATACAGTATGTTACAGGCCCCTGTGATTAAAACATTATCAAATTAAAGACTAAGATAAAAAAAAATGACCTAGAAATTTTAACTAAAATACAGCTAAATCATTTACCATTTACAAACGAAAAAAAGTTAAGAAAGATCTAATTTTTATTTATTCAGTAATAATTTCACGAAATAATTTTGATTTAAAAATGGCTTCCGTTAATTCAAATTAAAAAAAAATCTAAAACATAATCTAAAATATTTCTTCCATTTATTATTCATTGATTTATCAGCATTTAAGTATATTTTAATTTTTTTCTTGTGATTAACTTAAAACAGACTATAGGTTGCCTGCAATTAATTTCTTTTGTTCTCTCCCTCCCCTTACCTGTACAACATTTCCACCTAGCCAAAACCAGTCACCTGTGTCAATTTCAGAATTTTGGCTAAGTGGGAAGACACCCTTTCACGAAATGGAGGGGACATTAAATCCATCAGTCTGTCAATCTGTCAAAAAAAAATTTAATCTTGGTCCTATCTTTTGAATGTGAAGAGATAGGGCTTTCATATTAAATACGTCTATTACATGTGACAAGACATTTTTAGACATACTATGATTTTTGACCCCATGACTTTGATCTACTAAAAAAATTTCAGACTTAAAATAAGCCATAACTTTTGAATTGAAAAAAGATATCAAACATGTATATTACCTTTGACAAGATCTTAAATACACTATGATTTTTAACCCCATGACCTACTTTTAAAACAAATTAAAGACTTAAAATAGCCATTACTTTTGATTGAGAAGAGATGGGGCTTTCATATTAAACATGTATATTTCTTGTGATTACACTTTCTTAAATACACTGTACACTATAATTTTTGACCTCGTGACCTTGAAGTTTGACCTACTTTTCAAAAACTTAAACCTTGCTCATGACTTTTGAATGCAAAAACAAAATGTTTTCATATTAAATCTGTGAATTGCTTGTGACAAGACCCTTTTTTATACACGATGATTTTTGATCTTGTGACCTTGTCCTTGAAGTTTGACCTAATTTTCAAAAAAAAAAATCCTTATAACTTTGGACTGAGAAGAGATAGGGCTTTCATATTTGACATGTGCATTTTCTATGACAAGATATTTCCGAATGTGCTATGATTTCTGATCCCTTTACATTGACCTTCACGATTGCCCCAATTTTCATAAAAATCAACATTGGTGATAACTTCTGAATGAAATATGAAAGGGCGTTCATATTTGACACAATATACCATCTCACAAAGACACCGAAAGAGGCAAAATCAAATGTAAATTTTAACATAATTCAATTGAAAACGGAGTGTTTACAAGTAAGATTCCTCACCTAACATATGCGATCTGTTATATGATTTTTTGAAGCTGCTTTTCTTTCTTAGTATGGACAAAGTTATGAAAAAAATGTTCACCTGTTCTGCAGCTTTTCTCATAAAGTTCTTTGCAACATCTGACCAAATAGCAGGTACTGTTAACATCCAAGAAATAGTGCTTTCATTGATATCGGGTTCTCTTTCACTCTCTCTTATGCTTGAAAGTGCTTGATCCTTCATATATTGAATGGCTCCTTTGAAAACAACCATTGCATTTACTTTGTTGGTGTCTGTTTGATCATACAATTCCCACCGATTCTTTTCCTTCAAAAGCTTTTCCTAAAATTAATAAAACTAAATTGTTTAATCCAATGAAAATTAATTTATGTTTGTGCATGTGTATGTAGTTATACACAAAGCCTTAAGCAACGAAACAAGTATCACTTACCTCTTCTTCTCTTAATTTCATTTTAAAACATCTGAAGAAGTACCAATTTTTATGTTCATCCTTTGCCTGAAGGTCTGCATATTTGTCTTCACTTTTGTAGCCAAATGAATCAAACTCTAGATTTTCGTTGAATAATATACATGTTGGAGTCTTGTGCCAATTCCTCCCCTCAGATATTATTGGCCATTCATTAACATGTATTGATGAACCTGGGATAATTTTTGCAGTTGCGAATCCGGAGTAAGTGGTTCCAAAGTCTATGGCGACGACATAATTTATCTTCTATTGAAGAAATCAAAATAAAAAGATAAACAAAATATTTTCAGGACTAATTATATGCACTCAATGAAAATCACGTGTTTTGAGGACAGGAGACTGTAGCTCTGCTGGTTTGAACATATAATAAAGGAAGACAGAAGTAGCAGTTGGGACATAAAACTTTATAAAATCAATAAATAGAATAATGATGCTTGATTAAGTCTCTTTTTGTGGCAAGATTGCAAAAAGACTACAACTGTAGGAGTAGCTTTTAATAAAATTTTACAGAATTTTCAATTTTAGTTACCATTACAACATCGTTCATCAAAATCGAAAACACAAAACTGATAATTATGTATCTCAAAGTAGTCTACAAGCATGCCAAATTATATTATAATCAGACTAAAACTGGAGTAGCATATTGAAACTATTTCATAGAAATTTCTATTTTTAGTAACCAAGGCAACACTGTTCATCAAAATAAAAAACTGATATACAGAATTATGTATCTTAGTGTAGTCTACTTGTGTGCCAAGTTATATTGAAATCAAACCAAAATTGTAGGAGGAGGAGTATTCTAAAAGTATTTCACAGAAATTTCTATTTTTAGTATTCAGAGCAACACCGTTCATCGAAATCTAAAACTGATAAACAGAATTTTAGTCTACTTGTGTGCCAAGTTATACTGAAATCAGACCAAAACTGTAGAATGAGTGGCATTTTAAAAGTATTTCATAGAAATATCTATTTTTAGTAACCACGACAATACCATTCATTGAAATCAAAAACCGATACATAGAATTATTACTCAGTATCTTAGTGTAGTCTACTTGTGTGCCAGGTTATATTGAAATCAGAACCAAAACTGTGGGAGAGTAGCGTTTTAAATGTATTTTATAAAATTTCTATTTTTAGTAACCATGCACGGCATTACCGTTCATCGAAATCAAAAACCGATACACAGAATTATGTATCTTTGTGTAGTTTACTTCAATCTTGTGTGCCAAGTTATATTGAAATCAGACCAAACCTGTAGGAGGAGTAGCATTTTGAAAAAATTATGAAATCAGACCAAACCTGTAGGAGGAGAGGCATTTTAAAAAATTGTTTACGGACAGATAGACGGACAGACAGTGTGGACAGCTAGACGGACGACGGACGCATTACTATCGCATAAGCTCTTCTGGTTAATGACCATTAGAGCTTAAAACCGAGCAATACATGTAATTGTATAATATTCCAATTTTGTAGCCACTCTCTGACGTTGAAAGACGTTTTTCATTCAAGACCATTAATATTACACTGAAATCGATTTATCTTCGGATGTTTACATTTTCCCGACCGAATGACAAGGAGCACACGGCGGGTGTGACCGGTGGACAGGGGATGCTTTCTTTTTTAATGGTACATGATCTAACCTCTGTCAGAGGTCTGTGTTTATTCTTCTCCCAATTCGTACTATTTCAATGGACGTATGAACATGATCACTTAAATTATTGATTGTCAAAAACTAGGGAATGAATGCAATAGCTTCTAACCTAGGTTGGGGCAGTTTACGGTTTATACTTTATAAACCATGAAGCGAGCGTTGATCTGAATTTTCGATTTTCACCCTGGGTGATAAGGGTTTGAGAATTTTTATAATTTAATCCTTTTTACTATTAATGAACGTCAGTGCATATAGAGGCAAACACCTAAATGCATATGTACATGTAATATACTCTCTAAAGATAAAATCTGTATTTATCTGTATATATAATTTTCACCAAAATTTTTTTGAAACTATTCTAATGTCGCAGACCTCGAAGCCTCGAAGAATGTATACAAATTGCGTACTTACATGTTCTTCACGAAGTTTAACGCGCGCCATTGTTAAATACTGTTTTCTTCTTATCACGAGAATAATGTATGTTATCCATTGATAACAATGTCTCCTATCAAACAAAACTACAGGTAGTATTGACACACAGGTAAATCAGTTCAAAAAGAAAATGAAAATAAACACAAATATTACAATGCTGTTCCTTATAATTATATAGTCGCGTTTTAAGAGAGGTGAGGTGGGGGTAGGGGTGTCCTGGGAAATATTTTAAGGTCAATGCAATAATTATGCAATAGATTAGTCATTTGATTTCACTTTTTTATGACGTTGAAGGTGATCATCTGAGTAAAATAGTAAAAACTGAACATTTCTTAATGTTTCACATTAATATGGATCATAATTTATTTGTCTAAATGTATAAAGAAATGCGCACGCTAACTCTCGATTCCCGCCAACATTTTGGAACCATTTAATTCAATATAGATTTATAGCAATTTGGCCACAAAATCTTTGTTTAATACAAAGAACAGTTCAATAGTAATTAATGAATTGTCATAATACCAGCGCTAAACAGCAAATTATCCATAATTCTAGCTCTTGAAAAAAGGGGGTAGACGATATTTTCCATTGAAATCGGAGTTTCAAGCATCACCATGTTTGAAAATAAATAAAACATAAATATAGCAATAGAATATAATGTTTCAGTTGTAAATCTCTTTGAAATTGGTGGAAAATAAGCATTTTTATTGTTTTTTGTCAATAAATATATGCCCCCCCCCCCCCCCCCCGTGTCACACAAAAAGCTTTGGTACGAATTCGTGAAATAACATTCCATATTACCTGTAAAAAGGAATTTTTGTGACACCGGGGGGGGGGGGGATGTTTTAAAAATATTTTCCGTTTTCCGTTGATTTCTGTAGTGAAAAACACAAGTTTTACCAACATTTTAAAGATCTCTCTTTGTTTTCCTAAATAAGTAATGTTTTATGAAAATCCATATAATCTATAAAAAAAAATTTAAAAATTCATCGAATATGTTAAGTTTTGAAAATTGACTTGGAGGTAGGCGGGAGAACAATACAATCGTTCTTCCATTGCATCAGAGTTCAGAATTCCCATAAAACCGGGTTTTATTCACAAGAATACATGCATATAAGCTTCGGTATCTACTAGTAATTGTTAATTTAAGTATCCCTGTTTAAATGCATACGTTTAAATTACTAAAGTAGTTTCATATGCATATTTGTTTGAAAATAATTTGGTCGAATCTTAACGGGATGAAGAAACAATAAGTTAATACATCACCGTTTAGATTTGAAGAACATGGAATACAGATGAAGATATGAGGAAATTCAGGGGAGTCCCCCATTTGGAATTGTTATGAATGTGTACCTTGATGAAGTTAAAACAATCACAGTTAAGGTCCCCTGCAGTATGCTATATAGAAGGGGGATGTCGTCCCCGTCTCCAGGGTTTAACTGGCGCATAAAAAAGTCACGCTTGTCATTGGCCCGAGATGACCGCTACACTAAAACCACTGTTACGAGCTGAATGATGGCACCTACGCACCTTCCGTGCTTCTGTAAAAGATTTCATTTATAACATGTAATTGGTTTGTTGTATAAATAGTTTTATTTTTTATGTTATTGATGTTTTTGCAAAGGGCTATTAATGAATATTTAAATTTTGAAATGCGTATCATCCAGAAATTATGTATTATCATTTCTTGATGATATGATCAAATAATGCAACAAAATTTGATCACTGAAAGAATAAAGCGTACGATGTAGTGATATATCAAACTAGCCCCTTTCTCCTCCTCGAGATTTTAAAATATCAATAAAAAAATTAATGTTATAAAATTTATATCTATGAAAAATTATTAATATTTTTAATGCAATAGATGAAACAAAATTTCTTTTGATATGTCAAATTGTTTTCTAATTATTAAATTCTCTGCAATTACCTGCCTTAAAATATTTAAAAGTTCTTCACTGTGAAAAAAAATAACTAGTTAATGTCATGAAGAAAACTAGTAAATTCACTGTCCATACAATCACTACCTTAATAGTAGTTTTACCAGATATTGGTATATTTACTAGATAAGATTAGTAAATTTAGAATTGATGAGTAACTTTCACTAGGTATCTAAGTATCTATACGACCCCCGCTCCACAACTCACTATCTTAACCAGTAAACTGAAAGTTTACTAATCAAGACCAACGCTTTACGAAACACACTAGTTAAATTCACTAGGTTTTTCTTTCAGTGTTCCAAAATTTAAGAATAGAAATATTTATCATCTATTAAAAGAGAACGATTTGGAAGAAAAAATAGCAGTCAATTTTGTGGTACAAAGGCATAAATAGTTATTATTTTTCGCAAAAATTTCAAATGGTATGGTGGAATTAATACTTAAGCATGATACAACATCTCAAATTGCCTAAAAGTGTTCTGACGCAAAGTTTGTTACCCTATACATGTACGTCATTATGTTTATAACGGTAACTTTAAAATATGAATACTTAATTTTTAATGAAAAAGGCATGACTGTTAAGATGGCATTGATATATTTCCTTGTCCCAAAAATCATTAACTACAAATAATTTTTAAACTATTTGCGTTATAAATATTCACAATGAACACTAAATCATTTTCTTTACACTAGAAAGAAGTTGGCGTCAAATAATAAAACTATGATAAGCGTGTAAGCTAAACATACATATAAATACACATTATTCTGTGAAGTTCAAAGAAAACGTCGTAAATGTCAGTAAGGGATGTTGTTTTGTCTGGTCAGTCTTGGGGACGCGGTGGACGAGAGCGCCCCTACAGTGACGTGGTGGCAATCACTGGTTGATGAAAAACTATAAAATAATAGTCTGTACCGAGGTCCAATGCATTCACTGCTTTAGTTTAGCACCATGGCGTGTTGGCTTACAACACTTTGTTTACTCTCTAGTGAGTTTATTTCGACATTTTCCTTAAGAATTTTCTATTTTTCTTTTCAAAAATTTACCGATTTCATTATATTTTCAAATTTTAATTTTACTATTACTTTTCAGGTTTTGCCTGTGTTTGGAGCGGTGTAATTCATAGTACCTCCGATTTTGAAGCCGGTCATGGCATTATTATGGACGATATCGTCAACATTACAAGTTACGATATGGTGAATTTTCCCGAAGAGAATATTACTATAGGAATCACAGCTGAAACCAATGTGTCATCCACTTCATTAGAATCACAATTTGATGGAAATATTTCTGGAAACATAGCAGTTAATGAAAATACTCGTGTCATGCCCATTGAGATCATGGATCCATCTTCAATTTTAGGACACTCGGATATGATCAACACATTAACTGTGTCGCAGAAAAATGAAACTTTAATAGACGTAAACTCCACCGAAAGTGTATCTATAGTTATTGAGTCGACAGGAGATAATACCACTCAGACCTCGACAGAAATCAAGTCGACAGAGAAATTCTCCTCACAAATTCCCTCCGATTCCCCCACTCCAACATTAAGTTCAGTGACCAACTCTTCTCTCGTTGCCAAGGAATTGGTGACAGAGGCTGAACGAGTCAACAACTCAACCACTGAGTCGTCGAATATTGAAATAAACGAAACAATTCTTATGACCGCCCAACCATCTGATACAGGTGGCGTTGAAACTACTGTTCCATCAAACAATTTGGAGACCACAACGGCTGAAGAAAACGGTGCTGCACTAGACGTTACAATGAATACAGTTACAACCACAAATTCTGCGGCAGTAGACCTTTCAGCCTCTCCCTTCATCCAACCAAGCGCTGATGCTGGTCATGTGCAAGATTTGAGGATGTTATCGAATTCAACTGACGGGTTTGATTTAATAATGGACAGTACAATAGACTCTGTCGATATCGGTACTGTCAGAATAGAAACCAATAGCACAGGTACTACTGAAGTAACAAATAATATCGGCACTGTATCAGAAAGTCTCGATCCTCCCTCTGTTGATGCCATGTCATTCAATTCAGGAACAAGTGAACCTGTACAAAGTTCAACAGAGAGTAGTGTTACACCGGTCTCTTCATCAACAGGGTCATTCGAAGGTAACTCTCCAGGAATCACAGAGACGGTCACTTTCGAAACAGCAAGAGGAACAACTCTATCAACGGGCGTTCCTTCAATTTCAGCTGACGCAGAAAATAACAATGTAGGATCTTTGTTATCAACAGGGACGGAGTCTGTGTCAGTGACTACGACATCAATGGACAAATTGATCAACCCTCAGATTCAAACCACTGACCAGGTTACTTTACCAGCTGTTACAGTAACTACAACCATGAGTAATAGTTTACAAGCAACAAGCAAACCAACATTTCCAAGCACCTATTATACAACTGTGATAACAAACCAACCAACGGTTTTAATCACCGAATCTACACCCGTAATAAACAAACCAACAGTTTCAATCACAGATTCTTCATCAATCACTGATTCTACATCAGTAATACCAGACAAACCAACAATTCCAATTACTGATTCTACACTGGTAATAACAAACAAATCTACAGCTCCAATCACTGATTCTGCACCTGTTATAAACAAACCAACAGTTCCTATCACTGATTCCGCACCTATTGTAACTACAGACAGTGTTTTGCCTCCTATCCTTATAAAATCAGTCTCAGCTGAAACTGACGATCAAACCTCAACCCAATACCAAATAGAGTCAACAAGTAATAGTAACAAAGATACGATGGTTAATGTAGAGGTGACATCAGAAGTAACGGGAACAAAATCCAACTTAGAAGCTACTACAGAAACAAGTCAACAGCTGAAGTCAACTAGCAACGGGCCCCTGGAATCAACGACAGAGTCGAGTGCGTCATCGTTATTATCTACAACACTAAAGGGGGCTTTAAGTATTGACTCCGAAAATAATTCAATAGTTTCTAGACCTGAAGCAGCCTCTTTAATTGTGGAATCAACGGCAAATGCCGGTGAAACAAGGAAAACAACAGAGAAAAACACAGTAGTGATGTCGGTGGAGTTACCTGGTATCGATACAGAGACAACTCAACCAGTCACAGCTACAAGTAAGATGACAACAGCACAGTCAACAACAGACAACAAAGTAGAAATAACTGGCGCAATGACAAGTAGATTGACAACCAAGGTCGAGACCACAGTTCCAATGATAAATGATCCAATAACAACAACAACAACAACAGCAACAACAACAACCCAGGCCCCCTCTACAACAACAGTAAGCACGACGCCGAGACCTTGTCCAGTTTACCAGTCAAAGTATAACCGAAACGACCTTATAGTATCCACTGATCCCGAGGGCTGTGTCATGTGAGTACAGTATCTATTTTATTAATTTACTTCTAGCTATATTTGCAACTATTAGAAATGTTTTTTTAAGCATGCAAACCTTCAAGAATTTCACGCTGCATGATTAATACACACAACACAACTCATCTTGGCCATGAAAACGCAGAAAATGTACCGTCTGTGTCTGTATCTGAAAAATTGCAAATGAAGGATAATTTATTGTTTTTGTCTTCTTTACAGGATTGCTAAGATTGTGGACCTTCGAGGTCGCTTCAGAGGACCTAACAGAATGATCTGGAGGAAAATGCACGCAGGACTTCGGTATTTATTAGACATTTTATTTAATTTCCTCAGACACATTCTCTATACATTGTATATCATTTTTTTTAGATTACTGGATTAAGTGATGTACTCTACTGATTTCCTTAATTTTCAGCGGACTGCGGTACCCCAGTGTCTCATTTACGTACAATGGTTCAGAGGACACGGAGGATAAGTGTCAGATGCCGGTAAAATCTGTGGGACCTTATATTGTAGTGGACACCATTCTGGGACGTTGTCAAATGTAAGACCAACTTAATAAAACATAATTTATTTATATAAAAATATAGTGAAACTCGTCTAATTCAACAAGCTCTGGGAGACAGTTTTTGTGTTGTAAAGCATGTAAAAGGCAAGACTTTTTTTCTGCGTTAAGAATATCAAAATCAGTAAAATGATTGAATAGGGGTCGGAAATCACGGTGAACTATTTACACAGATATCGAATGAAACAGTTTGCACTGTGTACTAGTTGACTAACTTTTCATCTTTTCAAATGAAGGTTTTTTTTTTCTTTTTGCAGGGTGGTTGGTCTGAGGAGCGTGCGGGCACCTGTTAATACGCCAGGAAAGAAGGGACAACAGCAGCGGAGGTTTAGGTGGGCACACTAATTCGAAGATTATAAATCTATACATTACTATTTAAAATGAAAGTATCTGTGATAAATATATAGTACTAACTTAGAAAGATGAGATTGTACATTCTGTTTATTTTCTCCAGATTTCGGTTGGTCATGCGTCCAGTGCTGGAGTACCTAGAGACCAATCTACTGTGACGTGGTGATGTGGTGTACAATTAGAGGAGGATTATGCGTCTTGTTTTAAACTATGTTTTGTTGAAATCCATAAAAAATAAGCATTTTCATAAAACTGTGTGTCTACTGTCGTTTTTTTTTTAATTTCTTGAGACCAGTTTGTAAATAAACAAATATTTAAGCGATCTATGTATTTATAATTTCAGATAGCCAAAATTTAAAAGGTCTTGATATCTTTGAAACGCGATTGATTTGAATTTAAGATATCTGAACTAATATAAAAAACAAATAAGCAGCCAAAAAATGCAGACGATGATGATGAGTATGACTGTGCCAAAAAAAAAATCACATTTATTTTTATATATATAAATACGTCCAAAAGAAAAATCTGTATTTCTTGCAGAGCAGAAAAAAATTAAATTCAACACCTTGTAACAAATACATTAAGTAGAAATACATCCGTTCGATGTTCCTTTTGATGTTTCTTTTGCTACTTTTCTAAGCGATTTGCTACTATGGTAATTAATTTTGAGTAACATTTTCTCTCGGGTGAAACACAATATAGGGGACAGTAAGGTTGCACTTGGGGGTAAAAAATTAATGTCTTCGTTTTGCCCCAAAAACATTTTTTGTAAAAAGTAGAGTATCTAAAGGATCTCAAACATAAACGGTTTTGTGAAATTCACATTAGAACTTTGTTTTTTACAAGCTGATAATAACCTCATTTTCACAGGTTACGGACACTACAAGTGTTGTTTTCTTTGAAATAAATATTAAAAACTGTTTATAAGCTCTAATTTTTTCAACTGCTTACAAACAAAGAACATATATAAATACAAAATAAGGATAAAATTTTGACTAAAAAGGAAACATTGTACTTTAAAATTTAAACAGTTCTTACTTCGTACATTTTTGTTCAAAATGGTAGTATTTCATTTCATGTGAACTCTTTAAAACCAATATAAATAAAGAAAAAACTATTTATAAATAACACTTTTTATGCGTTTGGTGAGATATAAATACTTCCATTAAAATAGGACATTTCATTTCTATAAATTTTCTAAAATTATTTGATAGCTTCATTAAGTTGCGGACACTACAAAACCCAAATATTTATGATTGGCATTTGGTTTGTGGTGAAAAAACATTTTATGAACTTCTGAACTATTATAAATCAGATTTAAATGATTATTAAATACAAAGTATATACAAATTAGATATTGTTTCAAGTAAAAACAATTTAAGTGCAGAACTAATGCCTATAGAAAAAAATCCACTTTAGGAAATCCTGAAACTTCCTTCTTTCACATAACTACATGTATTTATTACTGAAGTGCAAAAGAAAAGTTTTATTATTCATTAAAGTTTTATGAAAACTATTTAGAATGTAGATACAATGATCAAATTGAATTAAGTCAATTAACCAAATTTAAGGGTTACGGACACTACACAATACTTTAATTTTTCACAGGTTTGTGGATGAAGTTTTTGTTTTTAATCCCTTTTCCTATCTTTTTTCAGCATTTCATTTCTCATTTCAGTTTCTCCTGATTTTTTATTCTTCAGATCTCAACTTCATCTGTTACAAGCATACCATAACCAATATACTTTGAATAAATATATACACATGTAACTTTAGACAGGTGTTATGTGTAAGTAGAAAAGTCAAACCTTGAAGAATAAAGCTCACTAATATTTCTTCAATTATTTTTTCTTTTCTGTGAAGCATTCTATTTTTCTTCAAACAGTTAAATATACAATACTTTATATGAAATTGGTGTAATTTTAGTTGTTTTCTTTTTTGAAATTATTTGTAGTGTCCGTAACCAAATTACTTCCAAACTGTTTAACATTTTGAATGCAAATTTACGTGCATTTAACACATTTTAAGATTTTACCGAATAAGCAACTAAACAAATTGAAGCAATATTCACAAAAAATATCGGTTATGTAGCTAGTGATAATAATTTCTAACTATTTTTATATGTCATTGTGGGTGTCCAATCATTATTTTAGTACTTGCAGTAAAGAAAAAAAACCACATGATCTAAAAGAATTTCAACTAATAAACACCTTTTTATCTCTAAATTCAATAATACACTGTTTCAAATATTTATCTGTAAATTCTATGGAGAAAAAAATAAAGATATTTCATTTTTCAACTTTTGGTTACGGACACTACACACTCTACAAGTTATTTACAATAGGATAAAACTATACCTTAAATAAAGGAATTTCAACAAGATTTTCTTAAATGTAACACCAGTTGACTTAAACAATGAAAAAATAATGACATGCTATTTGACTTAAATCCTAGGACGTCAATAGCATCTGCCAATATCAAGGTGATGTAACACCAAGGATCTTGTATATAAAAATGGTGCAATCTGGGTTTCCCAAATTAGTTGCAATATCACAATGAGGGAGAAAAATAAAGTACATTGACTAACTTGTTAAACAAACTTCTGACCCTTGCATTAGTGTTTTAACACTGCCTGTTTCAAACTGCCTCAAATTCAGGTTACGGACACTACAGGGTTTTGTAGTGTCCGTAACCACATTTGTAATGAAAACAGACAAACAGTGCTGATGATCAGGAAAATTACAAAACATCTCAGCATCTATATGAGATGCCTATCTAGGAAATTAGTAAAGATATTTATAGAGCTTTCCAATTTCACAGAATGAAAGTGGTTACGGACACTACAGTTTTTTGTAAAACCTTAATTTTCCACATTAAAACATGATGAAATTTCATTTCAATTGTTACATTAACCCAACCTTTTTCTGTAAGTACCAGACCATTTATACTGTGATTTTAGACAGAAATCTGAGAAAATAAATGATATGGACATTATTGTCCCCCGCTTGAAAAGTGGGGGATATTAATTTGGGTTTGTCCGTCCGTCCGTCCGTCTGTCCGTCCGTCTTTCTGTCTGTCTGTAACGCTTTCGTTTCCACACGATATCTCGAGAACCCTTTGAGCTTTTGCAATGAAATTTAGCATAGCAACTCCCTGTAGACTAAAGAAGACCCCTATTGATTTTGAGGTCAAAAGGTCAAAGGTCAAGGTCATAAATAAGCAAATTCTGTCTGTTAAAACAATTTCGTTTCCACACGATATCTCTAGAACCATTTGAGCTATTGGTATGAAATTTTATATAACAACTCCCTGTGGCCTAATGAAGACCCCTATTGATCTTGAGGTCAAAAGGTCAAAGTTCAAGGTCGTAAATTTATACATTCTCTCTGTGTGTAATGTAATGTTCATATCTTAAAATAGTCATTCAGATTTAATGTTTTCCCACGTTTAGGAATTTGCTATACCAGCAGAATGTTATATGTTAAATACAAGTTCAGTAATTGATGTTGACAGTTTCAGCCACGCCGATTTGTGTAATCATTTAGTTATGTAGTTTAGAATTAAAGCGTTAAACCGAGCAGACGTGTTTTCTGTTATAAGTGTCTAGAACACGGACAGTACATTGGCGACGAGGAAAACAATAATGGCAAAGGCATTGCAGTTACCTGCACTTAATCCATTTGATGTAAATGGTGACCAGACAAGCGTTTCCCAAAGGTGGGATAAGTGGAAGAAAACTTTTGAATTTTACATAACGGCGACAGGGATTACGGATAAAGCACAAAAAAGAGCTTTGTTTCTACATTCCGCGGGAAGTGAAGTCCAAGAAATATTTGATACCCTTGGGGAGTCTGGAGATGACTTGGACGGTGCCAAAAAGAAATTAGATGAGTACTTCCAACCAAAACGGAACATAGCATTTGAGCGCCATTTGTTCAGGAATGCGGCACAATGTGAAACAGAAAAAATTGACAGTTTTGTGACTAGGTTGCGCAAACTGGCAGTAACCTGTGAATTTGAGAAGCCAGACGACAACATTCGCGATCAAATCGTTGAAAAGTGTAGATCGTCAAAATTAAGAAAAAGACTCCTAAAGGAAAAGGAATTAACTTTAAAAAGTGCAATGGACATAGCCCGAGCTGGCGAAATCGTAAACGAGCAAGCGGATAGATTCAAGGGCAGTGAAACATTTTCAAGCTCCGATGTAAACACTGTTAGGCCGTCGGTAAGTCACAGGAAACAATACGTTTCTGAGAAAAGTTCGCAGAAAGATGCCACGTGTTTTCGGTGCGGACGGAAGGGCCACATTGCAAGGAACTGTACAATCACTAAGGACAAAACGTGTAACAAGTGCGGAAAAAAGGGTCATTTCGCAAAAGTATGTAAGACTAAATCGGATACCCCGCGCACTAGGCCAGGTAAGGACCGCAGTACAAAGCATGTTCATTTAGTGCAGAGCGAGTCCTCAGATGACGAGTTCGCATTTGCTGTCTACAAAAACGACACAAATGGCATGATAGACGTTAGCGTGGGCGGAGCTAAGATACAGATGCTAATTGACTCTGGCGCGAGCTGCAATATCGTTAACCACAATGTATGGAGCGCCGTTAGAGCTAACGATGAAACAATGTCTCTGTCGAGAAGCACAAACAGATTGTTTTCTTACGGATCAAAGGAACCTTTACAAATACTAGGAACATTTCGGGCTGTCACCAAGCATGGACTGCGTGAAACATATGCAGAGTTTGCTGTCGTTGAGGGCGATTATATTTCCTTACTAGGAAAAGACACAGCGGTAGAGCTAGGAGTTCTACGCATAGGAACCGATGAGTCGGACCTATGCTCCGTTAGAAGCGAACTTGATAGAATTGTTGCCTCAAGAAACTCTGTTTTCAATGGAGTAGGGAAACTGGAAAACTTTCAGCTGGAAATCCATGTCGACAAGACCGTGACCCCTGTAGCACAACCGTTACGACGTTTACCATTTAATGTGAGGAAAAGCGTGCACAAAAAACTCGAGGAGCTAGAGAAGATGGACATAATTGAGAAAGTAAACAGCCCAACGGCCTGGGTGTCGCCACTTGTCGTTGTGCCTAAGAAAAACGGGGAAATTCGAATCTGTGTTGATATGAGACGGGTCAACACTGCCGTTCAACGTGAGCGATACCCGATTCCGACTGTGGATGAAATGCTTGAAGATATGAACGGCAGCACAGTGTTCTCAAAACTTGATTTACGTTGGGGATACCACCAAATAGAGCTAGACGAGGAATCAAGAGAGATAACCACATTTGTGACACACGAGGGCCTTTACCGCTATAAGCGCCTCATGTTCGGAATTTCCTCAGCATCTGAGATCTACCAAAGAGTAATTGGACAAGTCATTCAAGGTATCAAAGGAGTAAGGAATTTGTCTGATGACATTGTAGTCTACGGGACGGATCAGGCGGATCATAACAAGAAACTTACGAAGGTGCTCGACAGACTAGCTGAGAAAGGGCTTACCCTAAACAGAGAAAAATGCGAATTCGGTCTGTCAAAAATTGTGTTCCTCGGACATGTGATTTCATCAGAGGGGGTTAAGCCTGACCAGGAAAAGATCAAAGCAGTATCGGAGACCAGGACGCCGAGCAACAGTTCCGAAATAAGGAGCTTCCTGGGGCTAGCAAACTACTGCGGCCGTTTTATACCAAATTTCTCAACAATAGCTGCCCCTTTACGAGAACTTACAAGGAAGAACACGCACTGGAGTTGGACGAAAAGACACCAGGATGCGTTCGACATGCTAAAAAGAGCGCTCGTGAGTGCCGAAGCTCTAGCATATTATAATTCAAAAGCCGAGACAAGAATAATCGTGGATGCGAGTCCCGTTGGACTTGGGGCCATTCTAGCACAGAAACAACCAGACGGATTGTTTAAACCAATTGCGTATTCAAGTCGAACTCTGACCGACGTTGAGCAAAGATACTCGCAGACCGAGCGCGAGGCTTTAGGTATCGTGTTTGGTTGTGAAAAGTTTCACATGTATATATACGGGCTAGAATTCGAAATCTGGACGGATCATAAGCCGTTGACTTACATTTTCTCTCCAAAGTCGAAACCACCAGCTAGAATCGAGCGATGGATATTGCGACTTCAACCGTATAAGTATAAGATTGTCTATATACCTGGACCAAAGAATGCTGCTGATGCTCTATCCAGATTGAGTCAGAATCAGGCTTGCCGAATACGCCACATTGCAGACGAGTATGCGCATTTCATTGCAGATAATGCTGTACCGAAAGCACTCACTATTCAAGAAGTTCGTCAGAAAACATCGGAGGACCGAGAACTCGTCGAGATTATGAGGAGGATCAAAACAGGGCACGGCCGTCTGGATGCTAAAATTCGTACTGTGGAAACGGAACTTTCAGTCGTCGACGGAATAGTATTACGTGGATCGCGCATCTTACTGCCTAAATGCCTAAGGAAACAAACAATACAGTTGGCCCACGAAGGACACCAGGGCATTGTCCGCACGAAACAAAGATTAAGAGAAAAGGTATGGTGGCCAGGCATAGATACAGAAGCCGAGCGATTTGTTAGAACATGTCAACAATGCCAACTTTTGTCGAACAACAATAGGCCCGAACCAGTTCGAACCACGGTATTACCCGACGAGCCATGGCAGGATCTGGCTATAGATCTTATGGGACCGTTTCCTTCTGGGGAATATCTACTAGTCGTTATAGACTATTTTTCCCGATTTCAGGAAGTAGCCATTATGAAAAAGATAACCAGTGAGAAGATCATTCTTCAACTTGAGAGTATGTTCGCGAGGCACGGCTTACCTTACAGTATGCGAAGCGACAACGGACCACAGTTTGTGTCAGAGGAATTTAAGGGATACCTGAATTCAAATGGTATCAAACACATTCGGACTACACCATACTGGCCACAAGGAAATGGGGAGGTAGAAAGGCAAAACCGAACACTACTCAAAGCCATTAAAGCTGCAAACGCAGAAGGCAAGGATTGGAGACGAGAACTACCCAAGTTCTTACTTGCGTACCATGCGACCCCACATTCTACAACCGGAAAAAGCCCTGCAGAGTTATTATACAATCAGAAAATTCATACCAAGTTACCAGAGATCAGTGCAAGAATCGATCACAAAGAAATAAGAGAAACGGACGCAAGACGGAAAGAGGATTTTAAAATAAGAGCGGATGAGAAGCGCCGCGCCGTACCGTGTGAAATTGAGATCGGTGACACCGTTGTACAACGTCAGCCAAAGCGCGATAAGTTGTCAACCGAGTTCGCTCCTGAGAAGTTCATCGTGAGGGAGAAATGCAGAAATGCAGAGACTCTCGAGGATGAAAATGGATCGTTGATTAAGCGAAACTGCACGGCTATAAAGAAATTTATATCGAGCGACGAAAACGAAACGGAAACGCATGACCCCGAAATTAGCGCAGACGAAACAGGAGACGAATTGGATAAAGACCGTTCTGTCACAGATACCGGTAGACCATCACGGGAACGTAAACCACCCGCCTATCTAAAAGACTATGTGACCACCTGAGAAAAGAAAAGGATTGACTTTTTGTTATTTGACTGTAACTTTATTCTGTATTTGTATAAAGATTAGTTATTGGCATTACAGGCTGTCATTTCAGAAATTATGTAAAGATTAGTTTTTCTGTCTAAGGTGAAGAGGGATGTAATGTTCATATCTTAAAATAGTCATTCAGATTTAATGTTTTCCCACGTTTAGGAATTTGCTATACCAGCAGAATGTTATATGTTAAATACAAGTTCAGTAATTGATGTTGACAGTTTCAGCCACGCCGATTTGTGTAATCATTTAGTTATGTAGTTTAGAATTAAAGCGTTAAACCGAGCAGACGTGTTTTCTGTTATAAGTGTCTAGAACACGGACAGTACTATTATTTCCGGGCGATATTTCAAGAAGATTTTGAGCTTATGCAATGTAATTTTATATCAAAACTCCCTAGGACGTCTCTCGCCCCTCTCAAAGTGCCCCGCCCCGTTTGTTTTATTAGTATTTATAGTACTACATGTCGCTATTTTTAGCGGAGGGGCATGAAGAGAGTTATTGCGTATAAAACAGGTTCTCGGCGGACTTTAAGTTCTTATAGACTTATAACATCTATTAGAACTGTTTAATAAAGGTTAAATAAATCAAACACCATGGATTGTGTAAAATTTTGAGAATACCGAACATGAAAACATGAATATATACATGTATGTGACTTCACTTCTGCATATACTTCTCGCCATGTTAAGCGACTCCGTGGTCTAGTGGATATGTATCTCGCTTCAAACATGAGGGGTCCCGGGATCGAATCTCGGTTGAACCTTTTTTTTTTTTTTTTAAATACTTTTTTTTTTAATAATTTTTTTTTTTTTATACTAAATGATAGTATTCAGCATGTGAAATGAAAAATTTATGAGGTTATAAAATCATCATTACAGTGTGATAAAAATTCCATATAAAAAAATCTTCTATACACATGATGAAGAATAAGCAATCAAATCTTTATATGCATATTGACATACATATATTTTATTTGCTTCAGTATACATGTATACATTTAATAATTCTACAAATTCAGTCAGGGGGAGCCGACTTTTTCCCTAAGCGGGAGACACGAATTCTCTGAATTAGCTTGTTTTTATTTGGCATAATGAGAGGGGTGAAATTATGTCAAAAATGTATAACATTGCACCCCTATTACATTTTCTTTCATATCTTCAAAAGTTGTCATTCAATCCTGAAAATTTAAGCACCGAAATAATTTGTAAAATAAATTCTAAAGTCTGATAATGATCAATGGCATGAAAATTTATGATATATAACAATAATTTCAATTGAAAAATGGTGTAATTTCAAAGCGCAACCGCATAACGCTAAAAAAGGGTCATTTTTGGGGTACATTTATTGCATTTACTTAAATTCTGTTGAAGTTAGATCAACAAAATTTTGCACACAAGTCCTTTATAAGTATGCCTATAAATGAATTATGATAAATTACATGTAAAGAAGTTAACATTTCTAAAAATCGTGTATAACAATGTGGTATTCTTAATGCGCCCTATATTGTGTTTCACCCGTCTATCTGCGGGTCATGGCACAAAAGCTTATGGAGGAAATAGACCCTTCCCTACTTAGCAATGCCCAATAATTTTTAAGGAGTCAAAATTGTCAGTTTTTTTATGTCCATAGTGTAAAGTATGATCCACTGTTTCCATATCAGCAATCATTTCTGAAATCGGGTGAAAATTGAGCTTTTTATGAATGTTTAAAAAAATGCAGAATTCTTACAGAGTTATCCATCTTTTCGAGGAAAATGATGAGAAAGTGTACATCGGCTAATAAAAAGCAGATAATACAGGAATGCTAGATCAAAATAATTTTAGAATATAACCTAGGTACCAGTTAATTAATTTTATCTGAAATTTCATAATAACAGGTGGTCAGTCGATGACGAGCTTGCAGAGTTGTCGTTCGTGAATGTACAAAGTGTGATAACTCTCGAGGATTTCCGAACATGTTTTCGGAATAACTCGGGTTACAAGTAAAACGAAAGTTGAATCCGACTTTTCAAGGAGGAAAACCATTCATTGACATTGTTCAAACGTCAATAGAATCTAGGACAGTTTGAGGAAGGAATTCAAATTGCGGATTTCCTAGCGTACAATATGACACAGACAATAGGAAGAGTTGATAACCCGGTATGTAAGAAGTCAGATATTAGATGTCATGCTCTGCCAGCTGTCTCATGTAAACAACCGTATCCCAATCAGCTGCCAATTCCCATCTCAGTATCTATTGCGTCTTTGATTTTTTCATCTTTTGGCGGGCCTATGTTTGCTGATTTGTATTATTTCCCCCTAGATATTTTGTTTGTCACATAAATTTTAATTTAAAATGCTTTTACCAATTAACCCTAGGTTGACCCCAGGAGGGAAAATAATTTTTGAAAATGTCAAAGTCGTTTATTGAGTTGATGTTAACTTTACCCCCCCCCCCCCAAAAAAAATAAATAAATATAAAAAAAATCAATGGATCTGTTGGCAGGGACTTAAAAAAATTATTTTCAATGAAGGAAACATGTACAGGACACCAATTTTTCTTTTAATTAACGTACACACTACCTAAGCTTAGAATCCTTAAAGCATTACTTTTTTTAACAGGTAGCAGAATGAGGTGACACAGTAACATAATATTTCACTTTAATTATTGTAGCTCTTGCCATTTGATGGAGATATTCCAGGTGGGCTTCAGTCAGGAAAACAAGTCTTCATTCAGGGAAGCATCCCTTACACAGCTGAGGGGTAATTTGTCCCTTGTATTTCAGTAATGTTAAGCAAATTGAAATTTTATTTTTTCATCAGTAATAACTGACTTGTTTACCTTTTCTTGACAGATTTGCGGTTAATTTTAAGTGTGGGAGTGGAGACAGTGCAGACATAGCCTTTCACTTCAATCCCCGCGTCAGTCAGAACTGTGTTGTACGGAACACATTACAGAATGGTCACTGGCAGAAAGAGGAGAGACATGGCGGAATGCCATTTCAAAAAGAAAAACCATTTGAAATCATTTTCTTGGTGCAGGACAGTCATTTCAAGGTATATTTTTTCAAAAGTGCAAGTTGAAATAAAATGTGAATATGCATGTGAGATGAATAATGTGTGTTTGCTTTTGACTCATTACACACACATGTATTATGTTAATTAATTTATAATGTTGATATATAGGTAGCAGTGAATGGAAAACATTTCACAGAATACCAACACAGAATCCCATTACACAGAATACAAAGACTTCAGATTCCACCAGGGGCATCCATCTTCTTCATCAGATATGATGCTCCATATAGTTATTCACCACCCAGTATGAGCTACCCTTCAAATGCCAGCTATCCTTCACAGATGCCAGCTCCTATCTACAACCCTGTGAGTTGTATATTTTCTCTGAAATTAAATTATTTGATAATAAGCAGTACTATATATGAAACTCGGTTTCTTTGGATGATTTTTTTAAAAAAAATGCGTTGGGTACTTCTAGTGTTCGAACATTTACTAGGTGGATCAAAAAAATTAGCTATTGCTATCATATCATGTTTGTATGTTTTAGCCCATCCCATACATGGGCCTGATTCCCCCTTGTGGTCTTCAAGTGGGCAGACTCATCCAGATTTCTGGAATAACCAGAGCAGTAGACAGGTGCTTCATACATATCTGTAATAAATTAATTTCTTAGCAGGTATACAAAAAAAAAAAGAATGACGCATATCCCATGCTTGGCCCCCAAAAAAGATGTGCATTCATATATCAGGATCAATAATCTTTATTATGGATTAGGAAGGAAAATTCTTTAAAAGTCTTCATTTTTAGAACTACTCTGGTGAGCATTATGGCCCATAAGGCTCTTATTTTATGAAATATTTTTAACAGGTTCACAGTAAACATCCAGGAAAGCCCAGCTGGAGCTACTGACATAGCATTTCATTTTGATGTCCGATTCAACTGCGGAAATTGCGTGAATGAAATTATCCGTAACAGTTTGAGCGGAGGAACCTGGGGGCCAGAGGAGAGACATAAGCCGTATTTCCCCTTCAGACCACAGGCCAATTTCGACATGATGATTCTGTGTGATTCTCATGCATTCAAAGTAAGTCATATTTCTATTTTCTATTGAAAATATACATATTGACTTTAATGCTCAGTAGTAGAATAATGCAGATGAAATTAATTTTGGTTGGATCTACTTTAGTTGTTTCCTGTGTGGGGAAAAAAATGAGAAAGTTGAATTTAAAAAAAAAATACATGTATATAATTTCAGAAACTTGTTTCTTAAACCCCACGAAACAAAACGCATGCCTTCATAAATCTGTTATTCAAAGTCCATTTTAATCCATATAACGTACTGTCATATTAACTTAATGTACGAGGGTCATTCAAAAAGTTCGTAGACTTAGCTTTTGTCCTAGCTTTTTTATCTAACGTCATATTATATCCAAATTTGGTACAAATATTTTAACAACAGATTCAAATAATTTGAGTAAAAAAATTGGAATGTATCTTCATATTTATTAAAATTACCAAGGATTTAGAACAGCAAAAATGGGGTCACGGAGCACCGTCAAAATTGAGTAATTTTCTAATTTTCACTTTATAGTATTTACAGTTATACCTCTAATAAATGGAGCTGAAACGAAATTAAATTTACATGTTTAAATAAAGTATTGCTGTATTAATTAAAATGAAATCAGGTTATGTAATATCTCGTTTCATTTAAAAGATATCAGCTTCTAAATACATATGGACTTGATTAAAAAAGGCAAAAAACTATGATGTTGGAGGACGTCACGGAGCAGCAAGTAGCAATAAAATTAGACTTTACATTCAGGAAACTTTTTCTACAAGCTTAAAAAATCCTTATAAACCAGGATCTGTATGAAAAAAAATATGTGTATTTGTATTAAATTGAAAATACAATTTTTGAGTGGTAGCGAGTTTGAGTCGGACGATGGATTGTCTGCAAAGAAACAGGTTAAAATCAAAAATATTGTCAAAAGAGTTAGGAACGTCATTGAATGTGACGTGTGTTTCAATGTGGCAGAAATAATAGAGTCGCATGGTAAATCAAAGAATTTGAAAACAATAACATTCTAATTCAAGCTATATTTGTACAACTGTTAGCAAACTAGGTGTTAAGTGTTGTGGATATGTGTTTTGAATGGAGAAGACGCTACAAACTGTGTTTGAAATAACAAAAATTTGTATACTTTTGACAAATTTTCTCAGCGTTGTTTTTGACGTTACAATATTGGTTAACCGTGCTCTGTGGTAACAAAACATGTTGCTTTAAATTTTGGCTAACATGAGTTCTATTTAATCAAATGGAATGAAACTTCACACTTCGACAAAATAAATGTTTATGTTTACGAAAATGTGTTGATCTATAATCTTGTAATAATCATATGACGATGAGAAGCATTGTCTACGTATTTTTTGAATGACCCTCGTAAATATCTATAGAGTATAGATAAAGTAGCGTGGTAATTTTAATTATCGTTTATTTTACACAGGTTGCTATAGATGGGAAACACTTCGTTGAGTTCCAGCACCGTCTCCAGCCTTTGGGTCGTTTCCAGTATCTCGGTATCCTTGGTGACATCAAGGTCACACAGATTCGATTTCAGTGAGCAGAAGGAAGGACCTGTCTAAAGATCAAAAACAGTACAAAGAACTTTTCATAAAATGTGATTTCTCCACAAAAACAAGAAAAAGTTAGTTCATGCATACTAATTCATTTGGATTAACAATTTATGATCAATTTGCTTCATTTTAGTCATTTAAATCTAGCAGATTTGTATTGCTTATTTTTCTTCCTGCTTTCTGTGTAGTGTATTTTACATTTAACCTTATTTACCTTTTTGCTAATCATATATTGGTTTATTGGATTTTGTCTGCATGTTCAGAGATTTTCTTGCTTATGTGTATAGCCACTCCTTGCCGTAATATAATAGCTCTTAACTGTTTTGTCATTGTTAACTTTGTAACCATTTTCTTGACCTTGGTATATTGGACCATCATCAAATATGGTATTGTACACTGTCTCAAAGTTATATTGGAACAATAATTAATAAAGTAAAAGTTAACAAAGAATAGAAATACAAAAAAATGTAGTTACTTTGTACAGGGACATTTTCACCCACTATTTTATTTTTGCCCCTTTCGTCTTATTCTTAAGTGGTGAAATTTAAAACAGGGGGAATTCAAAGAACACAGTATAAGTTTTTTAAAATAGAATTGTAACTGAGCAAAATTAAAATGAGACAAAATTGTTTGGTAGTGTGAAAGGGCAAAAGTGACAAGGGAAAAATAACTCTGTACATGTATACAGTAAATTTCAAATTTGATGTCTGATTTATATGCATATATATAAATGTATGTTGTGAAATTCTTTATATTTGATTTGTTACGATTCTTAGTAGGCTGTGACAAATTGGACACTTTCTTTTATATTATGGCATTTTAATTCTGCAATGGAAATGAATTTTGATTTTTATATTGATAAAATATACATGTATGAGCATTGGTGTAGAGACCTTAAGATTGAGTACTAATTGTTTTATCTAACAGATAACTAGGTTGTGAGAACTGAATTATCCAGAGAAAATAAAGCTTTTTTGATTTAATCTGTAAGTTTTTGTCACTTGATATTGACCTTTTTTTTGGCTGTACTGTAAAACACACAGAACAGCTTATGCATTGATACAGTCAACTGTCCATTTGTCTTAACAATTTTTCAAGTGCAATAAACTCAAGTTTATTCCACCATTTTTTTTCTGATTGGAATACAACTGAGTGATGCAAAGGTCAACTTAATAAAGATACTTGTTTTAGTATAATTTCAATGCATTGCCTTCATATTTCTTCAAGTTTCTTTAAAATTAAAATTAAAAAAAATTGAAAAAAAATTGAAAAAAAATATGATGAATTCTCGCCAAAGTATGAATAGATGCATAAACTTTCATAAAAATTATCTTAAATAGTTTCTTTAAAAGGAAGCAAAGTGCAAGAAAAATGAGGTCAAGGTCATAGGAAAGGTCAAGTTCAAAAGTTTCTCATTTTTCTTAACATAATTTAGCATTTTCTAAACATAATTTATTGTATTTAATTCACTACCATTGTGAAATACATTTTCATGGAGATCTGCCATATTACTGTGCAATTGTAATTTGAATTAAAATCAAAATACTGTAATATCTTCCATTTTAAAGTACTGATTACATGTAATTTATTATATTGATTATATGATTTCTTGTTTACACAGTTAGTGGATAGATTAAACAGATTATATATTTAAATTCTTTTGTTGTGGTTTATTACTGACAAGTGCAGTTCCAAATACTAGTAAAAGAAATGGAACTGTAAAAGTGAAAAGCACTATCACTGATGATTTTTCAGTACCTAAGATCAAATGATTCAATACATTTGAGTCACCCGCGTGGCGTAGTGGTTAGAATGTTTGCTCTAGAGTCGCGAAGTAAGGAATCAATCCTTACGTCGCGGGTTCGAATCCCACTGTAGGACGTGGAGACCGGTCCTTCGGATAAGACTGTATATATAAACCGAGGTCCCATGTCGCAGTAGGTGCTGGCACGAAAAAGATCCCTCCCTGTTCAATGGCCCCGAGTGCCGAGCATAGGACAAAATTTGCAGCTCTCCACCGGCAAGTGGTGGCGTCTCCATGTGAGTGAAAAATCCTCGAGAGGGACGTTAACAACATAAAATCAATCAATCAATACATTTGACTTTACAGTGGGTAAAACATCTTTCCGATTTTGCTATAAAAGATTATAATGCATGTAAATGGAATGTGTCCAAATCGTTACGAGTCGTTTTTTTCTGACCATACATAAGTTATTTAAACAGGGACGTAGCATCCGGGGGGCCAGGGGGGGGGGGGCCTGGCCCCCCCACTTTTTTCCCCAACATAACCTTTACTATAGTAAATGTTCATTGATAGGATGGTTGGCCCCCCCACTTTATAACCATAGTATAGTGATAGCAAGGATTGTAAGGAAAAAATTGGAAGTGATTAAATTGGCTTTGAAAAAGTTGGCAGGGGAACTTTTTTTTTTTTTTTTGCTTGTCAACTTTTTCAGGTAAGTAAAAAAAATTTTTCTCAGGTTGGCCCCCCCACTTTCAAAAATGATGCTACGTGCCTGTTAAAGAAGGCAGGGGAAGAAACACGGTACAGATGTAAACGGTGTGTTTACAGAAAACAATATTTCTGATCATATATGCAATCAGTCCGAAATATCTGATGTTTTCTAGGCTTTTTAAAACAGATGTTATATTTTACATGCCAGGAAAACGTTTTCCTGGCACATAAAATATCAAAATCTAAAAAAGCCAGGAAAACGTCAAATATTTTGGACTAATATGCGACAAAACCTTTCAAAATCTCAGATAAAAGAATATGGGCGATTAACCTGGAAAATGCCTGTAATTTAAACACATGAGTGACATTTATTTAACAAATACAAATTCCTTTGCAAAAATTTCAGAAAGCATTAATATAAACTTTTATTTTAAATGTCCATAATTTACAGCAATTTCACAAGTGTTAAAAAGTATTTGTCTATGAAATATTATGCACACACATCGAAAAGGGAAAAATGATTTCTTCACACTAAAGCACTTTTTTCTTTCGATATTTATAATTATGTCTTTCTTCATTTTCGGAGAAAAGTATAGCATCAAAGTATCTTAAAAATATACATGTACATTATTTTGCTAAAGAAAAGAATGGAGTAAATACTTACAGTGTACGTACATATGTTTCATGATATACATTAAACATACATAGACACATTTTGCGTTATAAAGTACAAAAAGTTCATTAATATAAACGATAAATTAAAATCTAAAATCATGATTGTTGTATCAAGATGAGATAAGATACCTTTAAATCTTTAGTTGTACCAAGAAGTTCGATTAACGGCCCAACACTATTCATCTTTAAATATCTCAATTCTGTGTCAGTCTTTACAACCTTACAGATGTACATTCATTGGGTATACAAATACAACAATGAAATATCTACGTATTAATAAGCCTTACAGTATATAAACATTTAATTTGTCCTACCTTTGAAGCTTGCGACGAGAAGACATTGATTCAAAACAAAGTGACAAGGCACACCGATGTTTAAGTATTTTGGACTAATATGCGACAAAACCTTTCAAAATCTCAGATAAAAGAATATGGGCGATTAACCTGGAAAATGCCTGTAATTTAAACACATGAGTGACATTTATTTAACAAATACAAATTCCTTTGCAAAAATTTCAGAAAGCATTAATATAAACTTTTATTTTAAATGTCCATAATTTACAGCAATTTCACAAGTGTTAAAAAGTATTTGTCTATGAAATATTATGCACACACATCGAAAAGGGAAAAATGATTTCTTCACACTAAAGCACTTTTTTCTTTCGATATTTATAATTATGTCTTTCTTCATTTTCGGAGAAAAGTATAGCATCAAAGTATCTTAAAAATATACATGTACATTATTTTGCTAAAGAAAAGAATGGAGTAAATACTTATAGTGTACGTACATATATTTCATGATATACATTAAACATACATAGACACATTTTGCGTTATAAAGTACAAAAAAGTTCATTAATATAAACGATAAATTAAAATCTAAAATCATGATTGTTGTATCCAGATGAGATAAGATACCTTTAAATCTTTAGTTGCACCAAGAAGTTCGATTAACGGCCCAACACTATTCATCTTTAAATATCTCAATTCTGTGTCAGTCTTTACAACCTTACAGATGTACATTCATTGGGTATACAAATACAACAATGAAATATCTACGTATTAATAAGCCTTACAGTATATAAACATTTAATTTGTCCTACCTTTGAAGCTTGCGACGAGAAGACATTGATTCAAAACAAAGTGACAAGGCACACCGATGTTTAAGTAAATATTCAAAGATACCTTAAAAATGTGCGGTGAAGGAATTGAAATGACTTGTCAAATTTCCCCCAAAAGAACAGAATGAAAAAGCAAAGGGTGCACTACCTGGATGGCCCAGAAATTCAGGAATTTGACGATGATCTTCCAGAAAGATGGCAGGCGGATGAGGACGGTTCTCCGGAAGTTCCAACAGACGATAGTTACCCGGATGTATCCTATCCGATGTCTCCTGTACCCCTTGATTCAGCTTACGGATACCCAACATCTGGATTCCAGCTAGGTTACCAGGCACCGCCAAGACGACCCAACGAGAAGAGACACCCATTTCATATATACAGACCGGTAAATATTGATTATCTTATATACCGACCAGTAAATATTGATTATCTTATATACCGACCAGTAAATATTGATTATCTTATATACCGACCAGTAAATATTGAGTATCTTATATACCGACCAGTAAATATTGAGTATCTTATATACCGACCAGTAAAATATTGAGTATCTTATATACCGACCAGCAAATATTGAGTATCTTATATATACAGACCGGTTAATATTGAGTGTCTTATATACCGACCAGTAAATATTGAGTATCTTATATACAGACCGGTAAATATTGAGTATCTTATATACAGACCAGTAAATATTGAGTGTCTTATATACCGACCAGTAAACATTAAGTTTCTTAAAGAAATATTGCGAAAGGATAGTGAATTTGACGAGTGAAATTCGTAATTGAAATAAACGAGTTTTACAACCTTGCATACGTCCTTTCGTCAATTTAAAGTTTTTCATCCCTTAAACTTGTGAACTTCGTCATTGAAACAATTGAGTATCATTGATAACCTTGCCTAAAGCCCAAGTGTTTTTGTTATTTTATGTTTTTCACCCCTTAAACTAAATATTTAATTTGTTGAACTGCATTTCAAGACTTTAAATGTAATATTTTTCAATCAAAACATTAAATTTTTGAAATGTTTAAGATAAAATTACATAGAAATTTATCTTTATTATTTTTCCACTGATAAGGCTCTGCCATTCTCAGCCATGGTTCCTGGAGGAGCTACCACTGGGAGACGCATTACTATTGAATGCGTGGCGGGTCACCAAAAGTAAGTCTAGTAGTACTTTAAACTTCAGCTGAACCAAAGAAAAAAAAAAAAGAAATTGACCGTATTTAATTAAAAATTTAAAATTTCTTGCAGCTGTTCAAAATATACTAGAAAGAAGTATCATTTCATTCATTTAGAAATTCATTCACAATGCTTATTGTAAATGCAAATTTCTTGAAAAGTACAGTTATACAGAAATCTGAGAAAGTTCGAAATAATGAGATACCATTGTTTAATCTTTCCAAGACCAAGATCTTCCTACTTAGAATTTTGTTGATTCATATTTAAGATTTTCGGTTCAGTTGACTGACACATCACAAGTGGACGTGGGACTCTTTTTCAACCCAATTATTCACTGGAGAATGGACTCTGGCATTGTCATAATGAACATTCGTAGTTACGGTTGTTGGGGACAGGAGATGAGAGAGAAAGACGATTTTCCTTTTGAAGCAAACAAAACGTTTACAATGGAAATCATTTTTCAGGAGGAACATTATGAGGTAAAGGAGAGAGAGAGAGAGAGAGAGAGAGAGAGAGAGAGAGAGAGAGAGAGAGAGAGAGAGAGGAGTTGATGCTCGTACATTTGATTTAATTAAAATATTTTATAACATAATGAAGACCAAACTAAGGCGCTCATTATCGAGGTTCAATCTATCTTTAAATCATTCAAATTCCCTTACAGAAAGTATGTGTACATTAAAATGCAAGAAAAAAAAACTAAAAAAAAACATTTTAATTTTTAAAAAATAGAAAACTTTTTATTAATCTATATGTTTCTTATCTCCAACATGTTCACTCACATCCAAATCAAGGAATGTATTTTCATATATACATTTCCCATTCAAAAATAAGTTTGTTTAGGTTTTTCTCGTAATGACATTGAGTATGTGCTTGTATTTTTCAGATTAATGTAAATAAACACACATACTTGTTTCCCCATCGACTTCATCCAAGTGAGAGATTCCAGACTCTGGTTATAGAGGGTGATGTTTTGGTTGATCACGTTCAATTCCTGTGAAGGAATAATTTACATGTACCAGTATGTCATAAATGTTCAAAGTACAAGTGTACTAATTACCAAGTGCTTAAAAGTACCGTTGTATTTGGATGTTACGATAGAGGGACACGAATGAAAATTAGGAAACCAAGGTACCGTTCCTGGTATTTTAACCAATACTTTTTTTTTCTTTTATGGAAATGTGATCACTAGGTCTTTGATTGTGCATATGAATATCCTCATTTGAGTTTGAAAAAAAATATTTATATTTTACTCAATACCGGTATGTTATTTAATTTTAATGTCAAACTCTCATCTTTCGGTACTTATGTACTAGATTAATGTAATAAATTTTACAAAACTTTTGCATGAATTCTTATTTACAAAAGACAACTGATTGTTCAGAAGAGACTCTAGTTACAGGATACATAATATGCCGAGTTTCTGCTTGCAGTGATTTCAAGAATTTACTGTCGAAGAAGATGCCAGACCTGACAATTGTGTTACATTAATTAAAGCTCCAAAGTCAATAAAAGCTACTGTTGGAAAGTCGATGGGCACTAAATGTGCTCCTTTATCAGCTGAACTTTTTTTTCTTTTCCTATAAAGCCGAAAATATTTAAAACAACGTCTCTATTAGAAGAATAAAACACTACTTTTCAACTCGACTTTCAGATATCGACGGAGTTTTATCAATTAACTATAGTTTTTTTTCCTTTCAAATGTCGATTCGATATATCACAGTGAACTTTAAATAAAAACCACACGAAGTTTTCCACATCTGTTTCACATTCGAATCTTTTACCGACTATAGACAACAAAGGACATCTAACAACTAAATCGTTTAATAAACGAAATGACATAAACTTTTTCATTGTCAACTTCCCTTTTTTATGTAGTAATATACATGTATATCCTGCATTTCGTGTGTATGTCTCTCAACTTATCAGCTACTCAAGAACATGTTTCGAGTACAATCAGTTTTTTAACCAAGACAATCCTCTCACTTAAAGTTTATATTATAGGGATTTATATGACATTATTAGCAATTTTTACCTTATTCTTGGGTCGTATTTTGGCCGACCTGTTTCATACCAATTGTTAGGTCTTTATTTTTTTACACTAAATTTGACTTAGGAATATTCAGTCTAGTTGACTAAAATAAGGGGGCTCATGGTGGGTGTGACTAGTCGGCGGGAGATGCTTACACCTCTTAGCCACCTGATTTCACCTCTGGAATTTCCGGACGCCCGTATTTATGCCCTGTTTTTAAAGGTGCATTGTTTATAGTTTTTAAGAGGCCGATGGCTGTTTTGTTATCTTCTAAATACTTTTTTCACTACAACAATGCTGTTATGGTATGTTCAAAATGAGAAATTCTTAATTTTAATACACCAATTGGCCACAACTTTGAGATAATAATTGCCATAATATTGAACTTCTTTACAACCGTTGAACATGTTGATTTTGGAAATTTGGTATATACTATTTTTGGTGATATTTTTATCTAGAGCAGTGATATCTAGGTCTAAAACATATAAAAGTAATTGTCAAAAAAGAAGATAATAATAATAATGAAGTAGATTAATTAAAATACTAAAACCCATTTCTGCAAGAAAGTATTAAAATTTTCATTTTTTTTATCATCTTTATAGTGAATTTCAAGGCTTTAAAATAGAATTAAATAAATTTAAAAAACCTTGGATAGGTTGCACAAACTGACAATGAAATTTAAATATACAGATTTATGTCAGATGAATATCTGAATTTTCAAGTTTTGTCTTTTTCACCAAAAATAAATGAATTGCATTCAAATTCAATTTTTACAAACGTTTAATTTTTTTTTAAATTGCTCAACAAAAAATCCAATTATTTGCAGTTTCCGTTCATTTCCTTCACAGCTGTTGCAAATACTGAAATGGAATTTAGTATAAATTTTAAGAATTTTCAGAAGATGAATATAAATTGTTTTATTGCATATCAGTTATTTCAAAATATCGCCCCTAATTTTTACAAAGTAATAACTGGTTTATTTATAATATACCCTTTTGGTTAGAAAAATTCCAAATTTGAATCATTGGTCTTTGCATTAATGTTTTACAAGAACATCTCTTGTTAAACGTGCATTGTAAGTTACATAATTTATTTTAATTTTAAAGAGGCCGATGGCTGTTTTGTTATCTAACACAAATTACATTTTTCACTATTTATAACAATGTTTTCTGTTAAAATTCTTATTGCCAAAATGAGAAATTCCAGTCTGTAATTTTAATACACCAGCATTGGCCACAACTGATTGTGTAAGCTATATTAAAGTTTCATAATACTTAACTGGTGCTGTATTTATTAATTTATTAGTATCAATTATATTTTCAAGCAAAATTTTCCATTTGGAGTTATTGTCATTATTAATATTAATTCCCCTTATCCATGTTCACTTTAAAGCTTTTATATAACAGCCTATATCAATGATTTTAAACCACCGTATGCATATTGCTGAGTATTAACGTTTCTTTTAATTTTATCAACATTTGACTTCCAGGTTTTTCAGGATATGAATAAATGGTTACATATAAGTTACGATATAAGAAGTGATTTTTTGATTAAAGTTAACATCCCAAGCGGTGTTGAGTTTCTTTTACTCCAGTGATCTATAATTGATTTGATTTTAACAAGTTTTTTGTCGGTAATCTTTGCAAGGTCAACATGAATAAGAGGAGAAAATGCTTGTTAAGGTTTAAGATATATTTTATGTTAAATTTCTTTTTAACTCAAAGTTGAAACATTCAAAATCAGTGTAAAAGTTTATTAAGATAGAGAGAGAGGTAGATGATCATTGTGTCGTCAGCATACTGTGTGACATTAAAACATTTTTTACATGATTTGTCTTTATTGTTTTTAATCCATATAATAAAAAAGAAATATAAGTAAGTAAGGGGTAATTTAAAAAACTTGTGTACATAATTAAATTCTTTTGTTTACAGACTTTATAAAAATAACAATCAACACCCGGCCCATTGGGCCTATATGCCACTTTAAACAAAACATATAAACAGTAATTGTCAAAAAATGATGAAAAAAAATAATAAACAAGTAGAATAATTAAAATATAAAAAACCATTTCTGCAAGAAAGTATTAAAATTTTTCATATTTTTATCATCTTTAACAGTGTATTTCAAAGCTTTAGAATAGGATTTAAATAAATTAAAAACCCTTGGATAGATGGACAGGTATTATGACAATGAACTTAAAAATTTATAAATATAATGATTCATTAATATCAGCATAGTGTTGAAGGATTCTGAACTTTGTCCTCTTTGGGTATACATGTAACTTATTCCCTGTTTTGTGAGGAGGAGAATTCTCCTTTTTCATAACGACAGTTTAATGATCGAACAGTGAAATGACCAAACTTTTTCCAAAATCCTTTAAAAATTTTCTGCAGTTAACACATCACTACCCAGGCCTTTATAATTAGACATTTGTTTTAACACCTTTGATGCCTTTCTATAAGATTTTTTCCTTCTAATGCAGAACTTTCATGTTCGTTTAACTTTGGGACATTATATTCTTCTAAAGACTCTAAGATTTAAATTATGATCCTCTACAACTTGAGGCATGTATAATATTTTATAAATAAAATTTCCACTTCTAAGAGAATTTTACATTGTTCTGTTATCTCCACTTGTTCATTATTTTCTGTTTTAATAAGTTTAGGGATTACTTTGTTGGAAAATTTATTTTCAAGATTTAGAAAATAGTTTGTTGGTTTTTCTCCATCACTGATCCATTTTCAAGATTTCCCAGGAAATAGTTTATTTGTTTTTCTCTTTTTTTCCATAATTTTTCTAGAAGATCCATTTCTTTTTCCAGTTTCGATATATCCTGGATTAAATCTTTTTCTCTCTATATATTCTTTTTTTTAAATAACTTCCAAATGATATTGTTTTTGATCTTAATTCCATTTGTTCAGAAATAATTTCTCTTTTTTTCATGTCACAGTCAATTTTTCTAGTAATAGAATACTGAAAATATTTCTTTATTCCTAAAAGTAAGAAAAATATACCAAGCCAGGTGAATATATCCTAAATTGTAAAAATCAGCCTATGTGATATATTTTTTAAATTTTTTCTCTTTATATTCTTTTTTTAAAATAACTTTCTACCGTAATTATATTGATTTTGATCTTAATTCTATTTAAATTGTCTTAAGAAATCACCATTAATAGTCAACTGAATTTCAGAGTTTGGTTTTTCATCTATAGAATTTTCTAGGTATATTGGAACAAAGTATTGTTTTTAAATTACATTAATAAGATTATTTATTAATTCAATATAGTCAGGTTTCTTCAAAAGAGAATTGTTGAATTTCCATAAACCTTTTCCATGCTTTATTTCATTAATTTGAAGATGTTAAACCACTACTGAATGATCTGATCAATAAAATCCTAAGATGTCACATTTTTTTTACACAATTGAAAAGGGAGTTGGAAAGAAGTATGAAGTCTAGCCTTGCCTGTTTTAAAGGATTAAATTTCCTCCATGTAAATCTTTTGTCATCAGAATGACATTCTCTGTAGATGTCCACTAAATTATATGTGTTCATTATCTATTGTCTTGCCCTAGGATTATTCACATGCAAATAATAAAAATAGTCCTTAGCTGGATCTAAAACTAAGGCTCATTATTTAAATTGTATTTTAGAGGAATTTATATCCATTGTTCCCTTTCTAAGGAGGAAATTCTTCAAAATTTTTTGCCAGTTTTGAATATTTTTAATATCCCAAACAAAACGTCAAAAAAATCCTAAAAACATGCATAGCGCTGCGGGTTCCAGTAAATGTTCTCTCAGTCCTCTTAATTTCTTTACTCCTCACTAAAATATTAATAGTAGTGAAGGAAAATTTTCAGGGGTACTGTGTAACAATACATGTATATTCGAGAAGTGATATGTAAATCACATGTGGATACTTAAAAAATCCAAAGAACGTTTGGAAAATTTTACATATTAATCATTTAATTTACCAAAGGCAACACCTTAAAAACTTACTACTTTTGAACTTTATGCAGAACCATTAAGATTAAAATTAAATTAAAACCCAGGTTTTTTGATATAATTAACAACAGCTTTTTCAATAAAAATGCAACTCGTAAATTTACCTTATAATTGGTCATTTGAAAAATTATTTGTTAAAACATTCTGATTATACACACATGTACTCTGAAGTTCACATTAAGATGCATTTCTGATTTACAATACCTATGTAGATTTTTGGAGACCAGTTCTTCCAACAATGTATTAGAATTTCCATGGGTTATATTATCAGACCTATTTTTGTATTCAAATGAAGCAGAATTCGCCCGAAATCTTTTACGTGAAAAGAAGAAAACACTTATGTGGCCTTCAAGTCGACATTTAGGTATATCGACGAACAATTAACAATGGTTATTTATGGATACCTGAATGACTTAACCTCCTTATTAAAGACAAGACATATCATTCAGTAGAGGAATAGAAGAGGTCATTTATTTACTAAAATAAATGACAGAATAATCAAACAAGACATATGTATATGTACATACAAATAAGACAAAGCAAAACATAATATGACAAAATAACCAAACAAGTCATACGTTTAAGTAAACAACAAATAATACAAAGCAAAAGATACTAAACATAGATCACAAACGATTATGCAATATTTATATAAAATGTGATGTACATACAAATCTTACATAATATACTGAATATGATTGAAAAGATGGGGCACATCCGTGGCCAAATATACTGAAAATATGATTTCATAAAGATGTTGAAAAATGTAAGAGGTGAGAAGGGCGGTGGTTACTTATTTCTTAGGGTAATTTCTCCGTGACTTGATAAAAATGGCGACTGAAGCTAGAAAAACTGCGCATGCGCAGGGTACACATACAACTCTTCTATTTAAAGAAAAGGAGCCAAATACAAAATATTAAAGATCAGTACCCATAAATGTTTTATTATCATAAACCCGTTTTCCATTCTCATGTACTGTCGATACGATATACCCCGGTGGGCTTGAATCAAAAGATACCACAGATATTGACACAACTATTTCATATTTGGATATTATACTTGAAAAAGACGTTAATGGTAAGATAAGAATTATGCTTTATGATAAACTTGATGACTAGCTAACTTTTCAATCGTCAACTTCCCTTACTTATTCAGCAACATTCCTTCACCACCTGCATACGGGGTTTATATCTCCCAGTTGATTCGATACAAAAGAGCATGATCTACGTACTTACAATTCCTAAAACGAGGTAAATTATTGACAAACAAGTTGATGAAACAAGAATTTCAGATGTTTCATTTAAAGTCATTATTTCGTAAGTTCTATGGTTGATACAATGAACTTGTCAGAAAAAACAATGTAAGTAAAACTTCTTCCAATCCAAGCAGCTACCTTCAGTGAAACTAGTATTTTGTCAAAACAACAACAGAACAGTTTTTGTGATTCCATATATGTCATTCATTAAAAATGAGGATAAAATCCAAATAATAAAAATTACTGGGGGGGGGGGCAAAAACAATATTTCCTGTAGTACAGCATCATAGGTAAAACGGACCAAAATGAGCATATATGGCATAATTACAACAAATAATAATTCATCATTAAGTCAAATGCTGACTGACGTTTTTTTTTTAAAAATACTAATTGTTAGGCCATTATTTACACACTGAAACAGTGAATGTAGGCCTATAATTGCAAAATCTGCTTTTTAAAATCATTTTAAACTATCTGTTTTGGAAATCCATATATGCCTCTGACTCTGACACTAGGCTGTGCAGGTTTAATAATATATTGCCTATTGTGTGTCCCTATAACGATCAATTTTTAGATTAAACAAGGATAGCACTTGTCTACTTTGGCCTTTTGCTGTAGGTACGGTAATTTTGTTTTGCATATATTTTCCTGTTTATGGTTTTAATATGTGTATTTCATTATGAATACAATATTTATTTGTAATGTAATAAGATGTACGATATTTGACATTGTATAAGATTTTATTCACAAGAAAATGAATGGGATTGGGTCGCAGGCAAATCCTATTTTATCTTCTCCATTGAAGAATATTGTAACGTTACATTAACCATTTTTATTATATGATGGCTTCATTAAATCAGTTTTTGGATTTCTCTAATCGAAGTTCAGAAGTGAACTACATTCTAGAGGGTAGAATGCAATTTGATCTTTTTTTAAAAGAATAATGAGAAAACAACATGAATATTAAAGACTTCTACTCTGAATATTCACATGTTCAGAAGAGGGTTCTAGAGGTCAATTTTTACCACGTTGAAAAAAGGAGACTGTATCATCTCTTGCTTTTCAGATATGTTCCTCAACTTTTATGCATTTATATTAAGTCAACATCTCAAAATAAAAAAAAAAAAAAAAAAAAAAAAAAAAAAAAAAAAATCTGTGATTTCTCTCTAAGCTCCAAAATGATGTATATGAGTGATTCAAAAGTCATTGTGACTATGTTGTTCTTGGAAAGAAAAATTTTAAAGATTTTTTTTTCATGTTATCTTATTTCAAACTTTAATAACACTTTGGCTTTGTGTCTTCATTATGATCCTGGATTATGATTTGAGAAACGTGAATCTAAAATACACAAGGATGCTTCCATATACATATAACTTTTCAATCACCGCTTTGCTGTTCTGGAGGAGAAAGTGACTTTTTCAATATATACATGTATGTTCCTATATAAAATTTAAGGTCATTATGGCTCTCCTCTACCCTTTGGGACATGACTTGTACTATCTTAAATTTGCACTTTATATAATGAATCTTTCAAAATTTTAATCTTTCTGGACCGATGGTTCTTGAGAAGAAGATTTTTGAAAAAAGCCTAAGTAAATTTTCATTAATTCTTAACTCTTTTTAAAAGATAATGTTGCCTTCACTTGAACAAACTTGATTCTACTTTACCCTCAGATGCTTTGTAGAGGGTCCTGTCCACAAGCTCGGGTGATTTTTCAAAGAAATCTGAAGAATTGTCAACAATGAAATATACAATAATGAAAGTGTCCCACATTTAATTAGCTCAACAGAATAAAATTTTTCTTGGTCCCATGAACATTCATGAACGATAAGAATAGCTGACATTTTGGAGTGCTTCTTGGTAATCTTTTGTGTGTAGGCAGAAGAGAAATGATGTTCCATGGATTGATTTGCGTGCATTAACATTGATCTTTATCATCCTTATCCTGTTTCTATACGACATTTCTAGTGTGAAATGCAAATTAAACAGATTGATTCAATCCAGAAGCAACAAAAAGTAGCTTTTTTACGTCAATATAGCTTTGTTCGGAAATACATGTTTTCCCTTATTTCTTATGAAAACCTATTGCTGCTAATCAATCGATTAAATCCAAATTAACTTTAATTAGTAAGATCCGTTTTTTTGCAAAAGCATTCATCTTCTTTAGAATTTGGCTCTTGAACAAGATAAAGAATGGATCAATGATATAATTATTAAGTATATTTAACTACCTTCAGGATCAATGTTAACAGAAATTTTAAACCTGCATAATTATCAAGAACAAAAGGCAGAAAAAACAATAGTACTACAGATGCAAAATAATTTGAGATTAATTCAGAAAATCTGTCTCCTCCGCTCAAGGAGAAAAGAGGAGCATGTGTGACTCTAGAGGAGTCTACATGACAATGACTTTGTACTACCTGAGGATTCCTCCATAACAACATGATTAAACACGGCTTTTCTATTCGTGGGAAAACATTCCCTTGATATTTCTAGGTAAAACTTTGATCCCCAATTGTACCACCCTACCCATCCCCTTACTTCCTCGGTCATGACTTGAACAAACTTGAATCAGCATTGTGTGAGGATGCTTCCATAAAGATATGACCCATCATGAAGTATTTAAAAAGAACAGTTTTAAAAAACCCGACGTATTCATTCCTATGTAAAACTTTAATCGCCCATTGTGACCCCGCCCTACCCCCGGAGGTCATGAATTGAACAAACTTTAATCTACACTACCTTAGGATGTTTCCATAGAAGTTTCATCTTTTCTGGCCTAGTTATGTCGCGAAGTCGGGAGCGACATATTGCGATTGTATGCATGTTTTTCTTCTACGGGCTGTTTCTCGGAGATGGCTGGGACAATCTTCCTGCAGACTTTCTAGTTATTCTTGAGAAGATGAATTTTTTTTAAAAAGCTTATTTCCTATATATTCCGATGTAAAATTTTTATTGTCAATTGTGGTCCCGCCCTACCCCCAGGTGTCATGATTTGAACAAACTGGAATGTAAACTACCTGCGGATGTGGATGTTTTCATAAAAGCTTCACCTCTCTTAGCCCAGTAGTTCTTAAGAGGAACATTTTTTAAATAATGCTACTATTTTTTCACTTTTTTATTATCTCCACTAGGAATAAGATGTGGCCCTTCATTTTTACAAACTTGAATCCCCTTAACCCAAGGATACTTTGTGGCAAGTTTGGTTGGAAATGACACAGGGGTTCTCGAGAAAAGTCGAGAAAATATATATAAAGTTTACAGACAGACGGACAAAATGTGATCAGAAAAGCTCACTTGAACCTTCAGCTCAGGTGAGCTAAAAAAGTTCAAAAGCTTCTAATGATATCACCCAGAAAGGAATATTTACACACAGACAGAGTGTATGGATTTACGACCTAGAGCTATGAAATTTTGACTAAAAAATCAAAACTATGGGATCTTTTTTAAGCCATGTCAACTTACAGATAAACTGTTTGACAGATGAAATGACCAGCTTTTCCATTGCCAACTTCCCTATAATAGTGGTAATATTGTACTATCACCCGCATATGGTGTGTCTCCTAATTTACTCGTTACTTATGAATTTGCCCAGAGTACGATGAATTTTTAAAACAAGACTGACTACTCTCTGATAAGTTATAATGACCTTGTAAGCAAATATGGCCTATCATTTGGTCGTAGTAGTTAGTATTATGGCTGACTTATTTTATACAAAATTTTAGACCATTGGTTTATTTATTCACAAGATTTAACTCTGCCGTGTATCCTTGATCAATTCATTGGCAACCGATCCAACTGTTTTAAGTTTCTAGGTTTCCGTGTTTATACTTCTCATACATGTATTTATATGATTATATTTTAAACGCTTCACGGTTTAACATTACAGCAAAAAATGAAGATATTATGTCTGATCATGATATGAAGAAATTTGAAGAAAAATTGAAATAGTGAATGTAGGCCTATAATTGTAAAATCTGCTTTTTAATCATTTTGAATTATCAGTTTGCTTTGGAAATCCATATATGCCTCTCACTGGTTTAATAATAAATTGCCTATTGTATATCCAAATATCGATCAATTTTAGGTTAAACAAGGATAACACCTGTCTACTTTGACCTTTTGCTGTGTAGGTAGGTACTTGTTTTGCATATATTTTCCTGTTTATGTTTTTGATTTATGTATTTCATTTTAGATACAATATTAATTTGTAATATTATAAGGTGTACAATATTTGACGTTGTTTAATTTACATTATTTTATTTACAAGAAAAGTGAATGGGATTATGTTGCAGACAAAGCCTATTTTAACCATCTCTCTAAAAGAGTATTGTGACATGTTATATTAATATGGCGTTCTTGTTTTGTTTATCTTTTTTATTTCCCTTGATTTATATTTTAAGGTCTAAAAAGGGTACTTATTATAGATTTATATTTATAATCATATGATGGCTTCATTTAATAAATTTTTGGAGTTCTCCATTCGAAATTCAGAAGTGAACCACATTCTAGAAGGCAGAATGCAATTTGAATTTTTTAAAGCAAATGAAAACACAACATAAACATTGAGGACTCTCAATATTGACATAATCAGAAGGGAGCTCTAGTGGTCAACCACTACCACGGTCAAAAAGGTGACTGTAACATCTCTTGCTTTTCAGATATGTTACTCAACTTCTATGCATTTATATTAAGCCGACATCTCAAAATGAAAAAATGTCTATGATTTCTCTCTAAACTACAAAATGATGTCTATGAGTGATTCATATGTTTTTTCTCATGTAATCTTAATTCATTTTTTTAAAAATCACCCTTTGTGTCTTCATCATGATTCGGGATTATGATTTCACGAACGTGAATCTACAATACACAAGGGTGCTTTCATATAAAAATAACTATCCAATCACTGCATTGCATTTTTTTGAAAAAAGAAATAAGACCTTTCCCATGCATGATTTGTAGTATCTTAACTTTGCACTTTATAACTATACTGATTCTTTCAAAATTTAATCTTTATTGACAGATGGTTCTTGATAAGATTTTAGAAAAAGCATTTGTAAATTTTCACTAATTCTTAATCAACCCTTTTCAAAAGAGAGTGTTGCCTTCAGTTGAACAAACTTGATACCAATTTACCCACGGATGCTATGCAGAGGGTCCTGGTCACAAGCTTGGTGATTTTTTAAACAAATCTGAGTAATTGTCAACATTAAAATACACTATAATTAAAGTTTTCCGCAAATTAGCTAAACTGGATAGAATTTAAGAATTAACTGTGTCCCGTGCACATTCATAAACGATAAGAATAGCTGAAATGCGTCTTCAAATTTTTAATCTTTTGTGCGTATACAAAAAAGAAATGATGTACCATGGATTGATTTGCGTGAATGAACATTGATCTTTATAATCCTTATCCTGTTTCTATACATGTCTAGTGTGAAATACTAAACAGATTGATTCAATCCAGGAGCTACAAAAAGTAGCACTCTTTACGTCAGTATAGCTTTGTTCGGAATACAATATTTTCTCCTTATTTCTTATGAAAACCTATTGTTAATAAATCGATTAACTCCGGATTAACTTTAATGAGTAAGATCCGTTTTTTGCAAAAGCATTAATTTCTTTAGAAGTAGCCTCTTCAACAAGATAAAGAGTAGATCAATGATATAATTATCAAATATTCCCTATTTGTTTTCTGTGTGATAACTCTTTGAAAGTTAGTGGAGTTGATTTCTTGATAATTCTAGCGGAATGTAAATTAGGCAAATCAATACGTCAGGAGCTATTAAAGTGGCCTAATATGCATATATTTCCATTTCTAACTTTTCTCTATGTGATAACTTTTTGAAAGTTAGCGGAGTTAATTTCTTGATAATTCTACCGGAATGTAAATTAGGCAGGTCAATAGGTCAGGAGCTAAGGAGGCCTAATAAGCATGCAAATCTCGTGCGCATCTGTCTCTGAGTCAGACGCTAAGGAGGCCAAATATGCATGAAAATCTCGTGCGGCTGCCGTTGTGTTTGACGTCAGTGGGCGAGGACTATTGAAATTGGGATGGGAATCCTCGTGTAAATTAAATCTTTGTCTGCATGCATTTATAAAGTCTAAATCTATAATTTTATTTCACAATGAAATGGAAATATAAGGAATCACTGTCTAGTTAGTATAGTATGCCAGGGACATCAACAATAGTGGGAAACATGGGATAATTCGCCCGTTATGCAAATTATCCCATGTTTCCCACTATTGTTGATGCCCTGGCAAACTATAATAACTATACAGTGATTCCTTAAGTAAATCTCATGCGCGTCAGTCTTTGTGTCTTACGCTAAGGAGGCCAAATATGCATGTAAATCTCATACAAGATATCTTTCCACAGAAAGGTTGAAGACCTAATAAATCTTACACTGTTCCTGTCACAGGAATTTTAAACCTGCGTAATTAACAAGAACAAAAGGCAGAAAAAAATCCATAATACTACAGATGCAAAATACGTGTAATTTCGAGCTAATTTAGAGAATACGTGTACTAGTATGCATGTTTATTTTGAAAATTGTCATTGTACATCGTACATGTATTGGTTTTCATTTCAAAATATAAAATACAAACTTTGTCTTCAGAAATATACTTACAGTATTTTCCCCCAATAGACACCACATCAATATGAACATGAAAACACGTAATATTCAGATCTACTATCCAATGACAATCTTCGAAAAACGTTGCCATGTGTTTTTGTTATATTACTTTTTTTTAATTTGCTATATATTTTTAAAAATCTTTAATTGATATTATAAAATACTACAAGTACAACATACCTATCAAATTTGTAGGTTTCTCTAGACACTTCTGATTCCCTATGCATTTTAAATTGTATGATACCACGGCTTCCAAGCTGAAACGTCGTTTATACCCCTTTCATTTGTATTGCATAAGATTATTTTTTAACGCTTCACCCTTTACATTACAGCAGTTGATATATTTGTAAGGAGTAAGGAAGTGGCTTGGCAGAGAAACTGGATCCAGTAATGCATCCTTGTCTGTAAAAGGTACATTCAGTACATTTTGAGTTACCTCAGTAAATTTGTTCTGAATATATGTCACTCCATCTTCTTTAAATGAGTATCTATTTACATTTAAGATATCTATATTTTAAAGAATGTGTATATTTCGTGGAAAAATTTTGACGTTCGCTGAAACATAAGTTAATTATATTTCATATAAAGCACAACGTTGTTTAATAATGGAATACAAGTGAAAGGTAAATAAATGGATCAAAAATCATGTTTTATTTTTTCAATCTCCTAATCAATCAAGAATATTTTTGAAAGCAAGAAAGTATTTTTATCAAATTTCAAAACAAAATTACAATTTTTAAATGCCGGTTTTCAATTTTTATTCTTAAAAGTAAAAGATACAAAAAGAAAGCACCATGTATTAATATTATTCTGATAAATGAAAATGGAAAATGTATTCATTAATTGATATATTTACAGGGCCATTTTATGCACAAGATGGCTCAAAATTGCTCTTTGCTGCTAAAATAACTCTGCTTTAAATGAGTACTTTTTGTTTTTATTTAAAGAATGTGTATATTTCGTGGAAAAATTTTGACGTTCGCTGAAACATAAGTTAATTATATTTCGTAATCGTTGTTTAATAATGGAAGAAAATGAAAGTAAATAAATGGATGAAAATCTTTCTCTGTCAATCTCCTAATCAATCAAGAATATTTTTGAAAGCAAGAAAGTGTTTATCATGATCAAAACAAAATTATATAAAGCACTGACCACAATTTTTTCGTGAAAATAATTTGTTTCGCTAATAAAGAGTATATTGACTATCTGATATAATGCCAAAATTAGGTGTGCAAAAATAAGTGATCTACTTTTTGTACATTTCATGGTTTGCTCTGAGCATGAACCATACACAATTATTCCTAATGTCAAGGAAAACTAATTGAAACTTATTTGTTTTTAAAAGAATTAAAAAGCTCTAGATGATAACACCTGGAGGTTTTCCAGGGAATCTCATTAGGTTAATCCGACTCATATTTGCAAAAGATTCAATGGAACTGAATGCATTTCAGAGAAGAATGGACTGAAAACTGAGTAAATCTAGAGATAATTTTTTCATGTTTTAGAGTCAATTTGTAAGAGCAGAACATATTTTTATTTATGATCTTCACCTGTTCTTGAAGGCTAATCCCCCATTAGACTTTATTCAGTTAAAAGCAAAACATATATCCAGTAAAAATTGTTTTTCGACTCATTGTGATCAAATAAAACTTTCCATCACAACATTTATTGATATGCTAAGTATTTAATTTTTAGTACAAAAGATTACTTGTTTTCGTAGACTTCAATACAATCTTCAACAACTACACTGTAATTACCTTTTAAGTAATAAAGTTTTTGAAAATTTCTTTAAATTAATCTTTTTGAACTCTAAAATGCTTTGAAATAATATCAGAGTTTCTTAATTATCATAAATATTTAAGGTTAGGAAATAAGGTCCTTGTAAGGGTCGTATACCTTAAGATTATTTCAGGTCACCTTCATCTAGCTGATCAGGATGTTATTCCGCATGCAGTGTTTTCTATGGTTTATAGAAATATTTCCTAATATCAGAGGTGAGTTTGCATCTATTTTCAACGAATTTTGACACTTTGCACCAACTGATGACGTTCCTGTCTGACAAAAATACCATCTTTTAAGGTACAGGCATTTTTATAGATGTTTTTGGAAACTAGATACATGTATTAACTTGTATATTATACCGTGAGTTTCATTTTACGATAATATTGTAAATAATCGCCTTTGGAAATGAAACACTTTTAATATTTTTAAAATCATTTTTTTACATTAAAGAAAAATCTATATATCTCTATAGAAATGACTGGTAAACATATACTTGCAACATTTTAGAGATGGCTGCTTCTAACATTGAACTGACATCAAATGTAACTTATCAACAGCTGAGTTCCTATTGTATTAGTGCCCATGGTCGTTCTTACATAGAATTCTGGGTAAATGCTACAACTGATGTCCATTTCGCTCTAATGACCAATGACACTTCCACACCAAGAATGGATTTTAGTCAATTTTATGAGATTGTTCTAGGTGGATGGCTTAATACAGAGTCTTGTATTCGAGCACAAAGTGTTGAATGTAAAAAAGTCAGTACCCCAGATATTTTGAATGGTTCAACCTTTGTTCAGTTCTGGGTCAGTTGGGACAGCGATCATGTCTATGTGGGAGAAGGATCAAGATCATCTGGAATCACCAAGCTTACTGAAACCAAACCGGCATCTTATGAAATAAATTACTTCGCTGTAATGACACATTACAAAAGCTTCTGGAGATTTACTGAAGGTAAAGTGCCATAGTTTTACATTATTTCGATGCTTTCTTGTTGTTGTGTTAGATTAAACTTTGAGATATTAATATTTGGAGTGTGATACCCCGATGAAGATACAATTGAATGTTTTTTTTTAAGTTTCAAGTAGATGGAGTTTTAGTTCATCATTTTTATTCTTGACAAAAATGATTTGAACTATCAGCTTTAGATTTGAAGCTCTTTTGCACATGATCAGATACAAGTTTACGTTTGATTTTGAAATTTTTGAGTTTTATATACAAGTACTTGTTTGGAAATTAAGAAAAAATACTGATTAATTTTGGAAAGTTTCGGAAACTGCCTTTGAATATGACATATTACACATTTTGCAAATATGATTGTGAGATTGTATATTTTTAACATCCGATCGAGAATTTTTCATTAGAAAAAATGACACAAGCTAGAGTTTAGAAACATTTCGAACTATTTGCAGGTTTTTTTGACTGTTATCATCTTAATTAAGCAGATAATTGAAAAATTCAAAGAAGAACATAAAAAGCTGTTCAAATGAGTTTTGTTCAGTGTTACTGACAACAGTTTTGTAGATCAAACTCGTATATTCTTAAAAATCCACAAGAGAAATCAAACATTTAAAAATAAAGAAATTGGATATTACATTTAAAAATTATACACTGCTGTCTTAACTAGATTTGTTTTGCCTATTTGGTACTATATGTTTTGCAGAATTCTATAGCTAATCAATAACTTGGTTTCAGGATTTTTTGTTGCATTTTTATGCATATCGTTAAAATTCGGAATGTTGTATATGAAGTATGGTTAAATAAAAGTAAAGGCTGTGAAACTTGTTAAAATTATTATTAATCTTAATATTTTGCTGTACGTTTTTTGTACGAAAGCCTATTGAGCTCATTTGAATAAATTTTTTGCGTTATAACGCGAAACTTTCGGGAATAAACAAGTAACATGCGATTTAACGCGAAATTATCGCAATATAACGCGAAACTTTTGCGATTAAACGCGTACCTTTCGCGAATTAACGCAAATTTATCGCATAATAACGTGAAACTTTCGGGAATAAACGCGTAACTTTCGCGAATTAACGCGAACTTTTGCGATATAACGCAAAAATTTCGCGAATAACGCATATTCATGAAATGTTCATGACATGTTCATGAAGATCATATGAACTTATTATTGGACATTTTCAAACTTTTTGCGTTATAACGCAAAAGTTTCGCGAATTAACGCAAAACTTTTTGTTATATTTGCATAAGTCTCAACTTTCTTTTGATTTTGTGATGAAGTTTATTCATTACAGTGAAAAGCAAAAGACCATTTTAAACTTGGACTTTCACGAGCTACAATGTTTAGTTTTCTTGCTATTGAATCCCTTTTACCGTTACATTTTGTCTTTCTCAACGCTGTTCAAACAATTCAAAGTTTATCCGAGTTCTACAAAATTTACAATATGTAAACTTATGATTTCGAATTTTCGGGAAAAAATCACCCCTTTCCGGCGTCATTTTTTTTTTACACTCTCTTGAGAATGTGAAGAAAAATGATTTTATAAAGATCACGATCTCAGAAAATTAATTGACAAAATGGGGTAAATTGGTCAATTGTATCCCACCACATTGGTTAAAATTGGATGGAAGATTTTCATTTGTCTCCGTTGGATTCACTGTAGAAAACGACATCGTATTTTGAGATGGCGTCACGTGGTCATTCCATTGCTTACGAAAACATTGACAATTAATTCAAAGTGTACAAACTCTGCTCTATACCTTACATGTGATAGTTTTTCACTCACTTTTAAGCCATAGTTCTACAGGGTATAATGTTTAGTTCAAAATGCTTAACTTATTTGTGGTACAATTGTACAGTAAACGATACTGATAAAAAAAAAACAGCTTGAAAAAATGTCAAGTGGAGATTTTCCTTTAAAAAAAATAATCAGTCTAAAGAATTTCTCGAATTTAACAATCGAAGAACATATGCAAGAAAGTAAAATTCATTTTATTATTTGGTAAGTTTCGCATTATAACGCGAAAAAAAATTTAACAAAGGAAAATGAACACGATGGGCTTTCGATTTTTGTATATTTCAGTATTTAGAATAAAAAAAAATGTATACATGTGCGTCAATAGGAGGCTGTTAATTTCATTCTACAATTTATATTATTTGGATCCCCTGAATCATAAAATTAAGTGCAATAATTCTGTATGAAATTATTATTCTAAAAACAGGGATCTATATAATATATATTGGTCCCTGATTAAATTATTTTGTGCTGTCTCTAGTATCTAGATGTTATTACTACATGAATGTTTGTTCGTTAGATTCTTTGTATTAAGCTTTATTTCTTATAAATTTATTTTCTTTTGAAATTTTCTATGATTTTCGTCTATTGAGCTAAAACAGCACATTTATTGGCATTCTTTTAATATTTATCCTAATCAATTAAGTACTAGTGAGTAGATAGTTGATACTCCTTTGAATAAAGCAAATGACAACCATGCAACTGACAATAAAAAGATCAAAAATTTAGTTTTCTTTAAATTCAGTTTTGACTTATTATCAACATATACAAGAATTTTTTCATATTCATTTTGTTTTACAAGATACTGATTGTGAAATGATAGAATACAACAATACGGACGTGGTTACGAAAAATACATCTTGTAATGGTATAACAACGTACAGATGTAAGCCCGGGTCCCTCCTTACTGGCGGCAATCTGACTCGCACCTGCATGGTTGGTCGGGTATGGAACAGTGAACCCCCTGTATGTACAGGTATACAAAAAAGAGTTTACATCCCACACAGTGATAATATCGACGCTTAGAATTATAATTTTAACTAGAAACGATCTCGTTGCGAGCAACGAGAGGTCTTCCGTCCGATTCTGAAAAAAAACCCTGTAAAATCGAGCTGAAAAAATAATTTGAAAAATTCGTACAGATGGGTGATTGAACCAGGGTTACCAGCAAGTATTTCCAACGCGCCTACCTTTACTATATTGGGACCACTCTTCTAAATTTATTTGCAAATATTTCTGCAACAGTATACTTGTCTTGAAATTGTGAAAGGTTTTCTAATTTAGGAAGAAGATTTAATTTAAGGTCACTATTCATAATTTCGCGCCAAAATCTTCACGCCTTTTCTTTGGAAAGTTCTATTAAAAAGGGTGATAGCTTCAATGATATTAGGAACGTTCTTATAGCTTAAATTGTGAGTTTTAAAAGTCATTTAATACGTTCAATAAAACATATCATTTATACGCAAGTAATACGAAAGCAGTGGAATATGGCTATGATTCTTTAACATATTTCAATTTCCAAATTAGTAACACATTCATTAAAAAACTGAAACTGAAAAACGTGCCTCACCCAACGACGGTCAAGAATTAAGATACCATTTATGTTCAATAACTTGAATTAGATCTATTAGAAAACAAATGTTTACATAAACTTCATTAAACGATCTTTTGAAAAATGGTTTACTTATTTTATTCTTTTCTATTAGTTTGCATGGGAAAACAGTGGCCGCGTTTTATACTTACTGTCTGAATATATTGTTTCTTGATAAACTTATGCTTACATGTATATTAACCGTGATTCAAGATCTGTTGTTCCATAATGCAAAACAAAAAGTTGTAGATATAGTATTTTATTTGTACATGTAGTTTCGTCTTTTTCTAATTTGAGAACCAGATAAAACCAATTTGAGAAGACCTCGAATTAAAACTTTAGTTAAAACAGAATTGCAACGTAACTACTACGTGACAATCAAAGTACTCTTTTACATTTCATTTATCCTTATGTTAGTTTCGTTCAACCAAACGCTCAGCTGACACCATAACCCCCTACGCGCTAGATGTCGGAGTTGACAGAGACAGACGCCATTTTGGATACGCTTCGAATTTTCAAATGTTAATATCTAGAGTTTGGATTTATCAGTTTATAAACAAATAACATATTAAGGCCAATTAGAAGGAGTTCTATTAAACATATTGAAATAATTCAAAAATATTGAAAAACAAAAAAGTTAGAAAATTTGACTTTTTAAATTTTCATCTGGAAACAACAGGAAGTACTGACGACGAACGAAAGGTCGCGTCCTGGATAGCGAATATCACGATCTATAATCCCTGAAAGTTTCACATTAATGTCTTTAAATTTACCGTTCTTGAGTTTAACCGCGGACAAAATGTCATTTTAAATTCAGGAAAAGGTCTGTAACTTGGCACCGGAAGCGAATTTCCAAAAAATCTCTCGGATAAAATAACTTCAGATTACAACACATTGTTTCTGAGAATTTCCTGAAAATCCACCCAGTAGTCTTCGAGAAATCGCGTGCACAAAATTAGATGGTCAGAAAAATAATAATAATAAGAAACAATAGAATCGCTATAAGGTCTTCCATGACGACAGAAGACCTTAATGAATTCTAATAAGTATAGCTTCTTGTAGGTTGAAAATATAAAATGTTTTGCGAGTATACACACACCCTCACACAAACACACTCGCCCGCGTGGCGCAGTGGTTAGAGTGTCTGCTATAGAGTCGCCAAGTAAGGAGTTGATCTTTGCGAGTTCGAATCCCACTGTGGAACGTGGAGACTTGTAGCTCTTCACCAGCAAGTGGTGGCGTCTTCATATGAATGAAAATTCTCGAGAGGGACGTTAAACAACATATAATCAATTAATCACACACACCCCAAACACACACACGCAGACAGCCAATTTGTTCCAAAATGTTTTTTTTTATTCCAGAGCAGGTCTTATAAACACAAGTATAATTTTGCAAGCATACATAACCTAGTTTGTGCGAATGCATTTATTTTTTATGTGTGAACAAATTGTATACCGGTAATTAAGTGTGCTTCTTTCTATGAAAAGTGTACTTTTTTAAACATATACAGTGTAACATCATTGTAACGTTTGTACACAAGCTTGAAAATATTTATAAGGCATTTTCTTAGAGATTCATGAGCGAATGATTGCAAAAAGGAAATATTTTAGGCAAAAATCGTCAGTGCTCTTGCAATTTTTCGAAAATATGTTGATATCTTTCTTCATTAATAATAATTAAAGAACAATGAAAACTTTTTTTTTATAGATTGTGGTTGTTCATCAACTATTCATAAATTAGCGAATGTTTCAATAGATTTTTTAACGGAAAGGATATCGCAGCTTACAAAGGAACTCAAAATACACAAAAATGCCACAGGATCATACTGGAGGTCCAAAACCAGCGCCCCTGACCACAGGATGTCGTCCCGAGGGATAGGGTTTATATTAGGATACGGTTTAATCGGGTTCATGCTGGGTGTTATATTTTTATCCGACTGTCAAAGAATGACAAACTACAACCCGCTGAAAAGATTGAAGGTTGAGAACTTGAAAAGATGAACACCAAAAATAAACTGCCGGAATGTTTTTTCAGCAAGCTTTGAAATAAACTTATTGCAAAACTTTTTTGTGTCATTGCGGTTTCTTGAAAAAAATGTTGGTATTTGAAATCGATAGTTATGCTCCTGCCTTAGGATTACAAACTTAGTCCTCTCTTTGGCCATCCATCTTTGATTTTGCTCTGCTCCTGGTTTGTATTGTTTTATGGACTTTTGATCTTGAATACTTTTATCTTCATATGTTTCATTTGATTTTTTATTCCATTCCATAGCTGAAAATTGAGCTAACTACCCAAACATTACATTAAGTTACCTGTACATTGTAAGTGTCCATTCGTCTTATTTTAACAGTCAATTCTTTTTTACGAATGGATATTTTTTAAAAAGGATGGGACAGTTAACGCAAACAGAATGGAGAATTATAGATAAACTTTGGAATGTGTCCAAGAGGGAAACAACCGCAGATGCATTAAAGATAAACGATTTAATTTACAAGTAAATAACACCAAGAGCATTTAGATCTTTGTTAACCCAGAACACGATATCTGCTCAGTATCCAGATTTGACACTTTTCCATGAATAATGCACATTATTTCAATACTCAAAACTCAATTTTCACAATGTCATATTTGATACTTCGGAATCATCATTCTTTCGAGAAGAATCCATTCTAAGTTCGAAATACTGCGAAAATTGAATCCACCACCAAGGACTCATTTTGCGGTATGAACACAACACTGGTGCAGTTTTTATTTCCATAGAAAATAATTAAAATATGTATGTGTGCTTCCTCACAAAATCAATTCCAAATAAATCTGATACCAGTTTTATACATTTTTTTTATTTAATTCTCAGAACAATACAGAAAAGCCTTAAAATGTCCATTCTGTGAGAAAAAAAAACTAACTGAGGGCCATACCTCAAACTGTCCATATTCTGAGAGACAAAAACAACGGTCCTTATGAGAAGTTCTTTCTCTCACGAATGGACAGTTTTTGTCCTTCCTCCTTTACATTATCGACTCCAATAAATTTAAAAAGAAAAAAACGTTATATTGTGGTTAAAACTGAAAACCATAATAACAGAATTACTAGTACCAATAAGAGTCACTGCTAAAATATTGCAGGAAAACTAATATAAATAGGTACAATCACAGTATTCATGAAATGAATACAAATAATCAACTTTCATATACATCTTGCTTTTTAAAAATATTTTTTAATCAAAGTATTAATAAAAATAATGAACTGTGTTTCTTTTCTTTGACTTCAACAGATGCATTGACGCTGCATGAAATACAAAGCTCAAAACGATACAGCAATTTAAAATGGCCCCTATTTCGTTGAAATAATTCTTTTAATTATACGCGTTTTTCTAATTGCTTTTAAAAATCGGTTTAATTTGGCTAAAATTTTTTCAGGAAAATCAATGATTTTTTTGATTGATTGATTGATTGTATACTGTTTAACGTCCGACTCCAGGATATTTCACTGATATGGAGACGTCACCATTGCCGTTGAAGGGCTGCAAATTTAGGCCTATGCTCGGCACTTACGGCCTTTGAGCAGGGAGCGATCTTTATCGTGCCACACCCGCTGTGACACGGAGCCTCGGTTCATACCGTCCCATCCGAAAAACCGCCCCATTAAGTCACCTTTTACGACAAGCAAGGGGGTACTGAGGACATAGGTTCAAGCTCAAAAGTCCATTAAAGGATACAAAATAGGAGCAGAGCAAACACAGACCTGGGATCAGGTGCCATGGAAGAATGACCATCCCCTTTTGACCGTGACAGGTCCTGCATGTATATTTAAATTTTATCATTCCTGGATGAAACTTTAATGTGTATTTTAAGACCTTTAACTAAAAAAAAAACAACAACAACAACAACAAAAAACAACAACAACAAAGAAAAACTTACAATTTATTCTAAAACTTGGTCTTATTAAGGACGTTGGATCCTGAGTTTTTGAGTGTATTTTGGTCATGTCCATTATTTATAAAATTCTGCATCATTTTTAAGTTCTAACATTAAATCTGAATTCTACAATGCAAATTGAACTATATTCAATGAAAAAACCGAGCTTAAATTTCATTTAAGTAGAATTAAGCTAGGGACTATATTTTGTGGCGGAAGGTTTTTTAGACGAAAATGATCAGATTTTCCCCCTTTGAACTATAACAGTACTTTTAATTTCGGATTCCTATTGTTCCATGCTGGTTGCACACAAAGCTGTTTTTTGCAGTGAAATGTGTTACGCTGGTTCTGAAATATCTATCAAATTATTTCTTATGAATCCTTTCAACAAAGTGTGACAAATATAATAGTAAATATATTCTGAAAACCCGGGAAAAAAATTTAGTCAATTTTAACATAAAATTGACACTTTTTTAGTAATATCTGAAAATGTACATCATATACCCCCACTATTGATGTTCTTTTCTAAATATTCAAGATACCTTTGACCTATTTGCTTATAATCAGAAAAAGTTTAAGACTTTAAAATAATTTTCTTGCTTATTAAATTTTCAATGACGGAAAAATCACATTTTATTAGTGTAAAAAGGTCAAATAATTGAGTATGCGAAGCAATTAAAAAAATTTTTCTTAGTCACAATTTTGAAGTGTCTTTTTTTAAACAAACTAAGTGTTCATTTTGTTTCATGCTTTAATTGGATAAAAATATTGGAGGGAAAACGTCTAAAATTTAATTTTTAATTAAGACACAAATTTCAGTGCAAAAAGGTCATATTAAATGTACTGTAGCGCCAAAAGAAGCGTATTGACCCCCATTTTTTGATTTGAATTTTAATTAAGTTATGTATGTAGAAACTAAAAATATACTTGGCACAAAAAGTTTAAGACTTTTAATATCAGGATCGAACGTCGTTAAAAAATCCGAGCCAATTATTACTATCAACATAGCTTGTCTTTATACTTTTCATATTTCAATTACATGTACTTTTTTCCGACGATTAAAAGGAACCATACAATTATCTTTACCGGTAAAAAGTTAAGGTTTCGTCAAAGGTCAACATGTTCAAAAATTTATTTTTACAACAGCCCCAAAACTATATGAGGTATAAAGTTAACCCTTTTACAGTTTATCAATTTTTCATTGATTAACAGATAGAAAGTATCACTTGATAAAAAAAATACTTGGAAAAAATAGTAATTGAGAAAAATTCTTCTTAAAAATGCATATATTTTCAAAAAATACACCTAATTAATTCCGTGCTCTTAGTGAAAACCATTATTGCAGAAACAAAATATGTTTATCAATGAAGGGCAAGTTGGACTTAGATAGTCTCTGGAAAGTTGTTTTCCCTGTTTATTTTGTCCAAATGTTAAGACTTGAAAGTGAAAGTACATTGCAAATGGCGGGTTCTAAAGGGGTCTTTTCTTTATACATGTCATGCTTTCAATAACAGCCTTTCAGAGACCATTCACGTCCAACTTGCCCTTCAATGATAAACATATATTATTATTGCAATGATGTTTTTCACAAAAAGGGCAGAATAAAGCAGGTGCATTTTTCTTTTAAAATATGCACATTTTCTGATACAATTTTTCTCCAAAAAAATTTTTTTTAAAAAATATTTGTTATCAAGTGATACTTTCTGTCTATTAATCTATGATATATTTATAAACTTTAAACGTTTTGACTTTATACCAGACATAGTTTTGGAGCTATTGCAAAAATATTTTTTAGGCATGTTGACCTTTGACGAAACCTTAAACATATATTTCCAATGGAACATAAACTATGTTATCATGCCATTACATTAGTAATATCTAATGGTAAGAAACGGTAGCCACGTATTTGAGACTCGACTTCGTGGAATTTTCAACAGGTTTAATATTTAAACAGAGAATGCATGTCTGCAAGTAAATATATAATTATCAATATTTGTTCTTTACTTTTTATCAAATTATAATACAAGAATTAATTAATTTATTAAATCTTTGAAATTGTGTTTTTTTTTTACACATTAGGCTTTTGTAATCCCAGTCTTGTTATCTCCTATCCTCTTTATCTGTTTATAATACCGGTTGCGCGCATTCAAGCGAGAGATTCACACCTGGCATGCACTGAATGAACAAAAGGTTGTGATCTGTAGGTTCACCGATTTCCATAAGCTAAACAAATCCTTATATAATGCGACCAAATTTTGTATGGTGAACGCATATGTTTTAGAAAGCACATGTTTAGATTAGTGTATAGGTCGGTCCCTGATCGAGGCTATAATTTTATTCTTTTATTTTAAAAATGGCTGTACAGAAAGGGCATGACACCGTATAAAAAGAACACTGCGCCCACGAAAATGACATGGTGCTGCGTCATGCTAAAACCTCAAGTAAAAGCACTACTTTTATGGTTCAATGTGAAATGAAATCTGGTCAGATATCGTGATTCGAAGATTGAAGCAATGGCCGGAACTAAACTTACAGTAAAAACCGGAACCTAAATTATGATTTTAAGGTTTCGGCCGGAACGCGAAATATCCGGAACGTAAATTATGCGACACCGGTCACATCCGCCATGTGCTACTTGTCATGATTGGGAGATAACGAAAAATTCCGTCGACAATGCAGTGTGTTAATAGTGGCCTAACACACCCCTACTAATGTTATAGTGATACGTGGTTTAGGTTGATCTATTCAAAGGTTATAGGGTAGAACCGGTTTTATAAGTAAAAATGGCAGTAAACATGGTATTGCTATAGCCTGTTTCTTTTGAAAACATGGCCTGTAATAAATGTTTCCACACCTTTCTGAAAGACTTTCATGATTTTCAACAGAAAAAGGTCAGCTAAAGGAGCGGGTGTTAAAATAACAATATATCTTATACTTTTCGGCGAAAATTAGAGCTCACTAGTGACTGATTCGCTGGTAAAAATTGTGTATAATTATCTACACTGACAAACCTTTGTTTGCCTTATATTGCTATTGTTATAAATGCGCACAAAGGATCTTACCACGAACACGTAGTTCAGGTCAATCTAGGATCATGTCAATGGACTGCAAAAAAAAAAAAATGTTCTTACGAACAAAATACCAAGTTAAGAAACTATGAAAGACGTTACGGACGTTTTTAATACGTTGTTAACTGAAAATAATGTTTAATAAAATGTAGTTTGTGTCTAGTTCAGAACACCAGCGCTTCAAGGGTAAGGAAATCGAAGAACATCTCATGCATTTAAATCGACAAAACTTTGTTTACGTTCGTGATCACGTGTTCGGCCAGGAATCCACCTGGCAATTGTATTCACCGATAGTACAACAAAGGAATTAATACAAACGCAAATCGTTTTTGCAGTATGACTTTCAGAAATCCAGACTTCCACCGTTTATTTAACAAATGAATTGTTTGTCAGTATGAGCATGAAAATAATATTTTTAAAATTGCTTTTAATTTACCATAAGATTTTCCTCTTTTTTTAAAGCGTAAAATTCCTGTAGTATTCGTAGTAACCCATAATGCAATACTCATTCAGCTGATTGGTCAGTTAAAACCATGCTGGTGCCTAATTTGCTAATATGGTCCCGGTGTCATATAATATATTGAACCCCGCGATATTTTGAACCCGGGTTCAAAATATCGCTGCAAAATATTGAACCCCCCTATAAAATATTGAACCCGGGGTTCAAAATACTATGGCCATAAAATATTGAGTCCCCCTGCCCTTTTAATTTAAGAGGGAGGGGGGGGTCAAAATATTATGGCCATAAAATATTGAGTCCCCTGCCCTTTTAACTTTACAGGGAGGGGGTTCAAAATATTATGGCCATAAAATATTGAGTCCCCCTGTCCTTTTAATTGATGAGGGAGGGGGTTCAAAATATTATGGCCATAAAATATTAAACCCCCCTGCCCTTTAAATTTAAGAGGGAGGGGGTTCAAAATATTATGGCCATAAAATATTGAACCCCCCTGTCCTTTTAATTTAAGAGGGAGGGGGTTCAACATATTATGGCCATAAAATATCGAGTCCCCTGCCCTTTTAATTTTACAGGGAGGGGGGTTCAAAATATTATGGCCATAAAATATTGAACCCCCCTGTCCTTTTAATTTATGAGGGAGGGGGTTCAAAATATTATGGCCATAAAATATCGAGTCCCCTGCCCTTTTAATTTTACAGGGAGGGGGGTTCAAAATATTATGGCCATAAAATATTGAACCCCCCTGTCCTTTTAATTTAAGAGGGAGGGGGTTCAACATATTATGGCCATAAAATATCGAGTCCCCTGCCCTTTTAATTTTACAGGGAGGGGGGTTCAAAATATTATGGCCATAAAATATTGAACCCCCCTGTCCTTTTAATTTATGAGGGAGGGGGTTCAAAATATTATGGCCATAAAATATCGAGTCCCCTGCCCTTTTAATTTTACAGGGAGGGGGGTTCAAAATATTATGGCCATAAAATATTGAACCCCCCTGTCCTTTTAATTTATGAGGGAGGGGGTTCAAAATATCATGGCCATAAAATATTGAGTCCCCCTGCCCTTCTAATTTAGGAGGGAGGGGGATTTAAAATATTATGACCATAATATTTTGAACCCGCTCCCTCATAGATTAAATGGACAGGGGGACTCAATATTTTATGGACATAATATTTTGAACCCCCTCCCTCATAAATTAAAAGGACAGGGGGTTCAATATTTTATGGCCATAATATTTTGAACCCCCCTCCCTGTAAAAATAAAAAGGCAGGGGACTCAATATTTTATGGCCATAATATTTTGAACCCCCCTCCCTGTAAAATTACATGGGCAGGGGGACTCGATGTTTTATGGCCATAATATTTTGAACCCCCCTCCCTGTAAAATTAAATGGGCAGGGGGACTCAATAAATTATGGCCATAATATTTTGAACCCCCTCCCTCTTACATTAAAAGGGCAGGGGGACTCAATATTTCATGGCCATAATATTTTGAACCCCCCTCTTTGTAAAATTAAAAGGGCAGGGGACTCGATATTTTATGGCCATAATATTTTGAACCCCCCTCACTCTTCAATTAAAAGGGCAGGGGGACTCAACATTTTATGGCCATAATATTTTGAACCCCCTACCTCTTACATGAAAAAGGTAGGGGTTCAATATATCGCAGCGAAAAAGTGAACTCGGGTTAAAAATATTATGCGATATTTTGAACTCGGGTTCAATATATCGCGGTATCAAAATATTATGCTACACCGGTTCCCATGCAAAAATATTTGTCCGAAAAGAAATTTTAATTCATGTCTGCAGAAAATTGTATTACAGAGAATACTTATTTAAGTTTGAATGAATGTAAGAGAGATCGATTGATTGAAGTACATTTATATATATATTATCAGCTGATTCTAGTTACCCTATACCCTAAAAAATAAAAGGTTCCTAACACATTAGTAGGGGTGTAACAATTTGAATGAAAAACGTCAGTCGCATTTGATTCAATAATAAATTTTATTTGCTGACAAGGTCGTTGTATCGACCAGAGGAGTTAGAAAATGATGATACTGCTATATTCAACTTGTTTGTCAATAAAACATATTGCTTTATATATTGTACAAAGGTAGAGCATTCTCTTGCGTATCGAATCAGAGATATAAACCCCGTATGCAGGCGATGAAGGTATATTGCTGAATATGTAAGAATTGTTGACTTTTAAAAAGTGTTTGTCATAAACAAAAAGAGTATGAAAGATATTTTGTATCTGTGAATAATAAGTCAAAACTTAAAGAAAACTACAATTTCGATTTTGACTTTTGTTGATAGTTGCATGGTTTTCTTTATCTTTATTCAAAGGTGTTACAACTATCTAACAACTAGTAATTGATCAATTGAGATAAATAAAAGAACGTCATAAATTTATGCTGTTTTACCTAACATAGATGGAAGTCATTAAAATTTTCAAGAGACTATAAAATTATAAGAATATAGCTTAATCCTAAGAATCTAAAGAACAAGCATCCATGGGAATTCCAATACTTATATTTTGTTGGAAGACCTAGTCTCCAAAACCCACAGATATGGTCAATCAGAAACTCAAACATCTTTTTTAAAGTCAACTTCAGAAACAATGTGTAAATGGTGAAGTTAACGAACAGTGACCAATCCCACTTAATTAAAAAGAACTATGGGAAGAGCAAACCAAGTACCCTTGGAAATTCCAGAGGTGAAATCAGTTTTCAAGATGTTCAAATTATTTGACTTTTTCCAGGCTATTTTTACGGTTTTGATATTTTATATGCCAGGAAAACATAAGAAAAGGCAACATTACGAAAACTGGAAATTTCGCCGTCTCCAACCGGGGTTGATTTTCGATACTTGTTAACTTAACTAAATGCCAAAACCAGAATTTATCAATAGCACAATGCTTCTAGTACTCAAGAATGTCAATGAAGCGCAAATATCTCTCCACATTTCAATTCATTACAGAACTTGAAAGACTTAAAATGTACGATATGAAGACAAATCGCAGCAGGCTGATAAACTTTACAAGTATGTAAAATCAGATCGATATAATGCCGCTTCCGATTGGAGGGGGGAATTCCCAGTGTTTGTAATGGCGCCGGTTCTGACTTTTCCAAGGCATTTAAAATATCGTTTTAGAACATAACCTACTTATTCAGCCAATCAAATGCTTCCATTTCTCGCGAAGAATTGATTCTTCATGGTGAAGAATTCTTCTATTTCTGAAAAATTCAACGGTGTCTGATTGGTTTACTTGACAGTTATATGGGTGTGTCTTCATTGGCCTTTGTTCAGCACACAAAAGAAACTATTCAGAACCCACGTGCTGTTTACAATGATATTTAAACTTTCTAGGCCTTGCTACACTTTTTTCCCACTGTAATCTTTTGTCGCCTTTTTTTAATATCATTTTTTCCCATTTCGGTACATACAGAAAATACAACAATCGTCATGTATATCAGAGACGAACCTTGTGTTTGAAGACAGATTTAATCAGAATTTCCATCAATTTTTTATTTGATATTAGACAGCGATACCCTCTCCTGCTGACTAGGGCCTTGTCATCTTAACACAATCATTTTTCAAAAATATAGATATTACGATTCTTGTTACATGGGTATTCATTAGTTCAGGTTCTTGAATATCTTCACCATACCATTTCCCCAGTAAATCAAGCTATACTGAAAGGAAAAAGAAACGCAGGGTAGCATAATTTTCAATAAAAAATTGACCACATGACCTAAAATTACGAAAATTGGTCAGAAGGGAAATTTAGTTACTGTGCATCAAAATCAGTATTCAGAATTACTCAACCGTAAAATTTATGACGTCACGTAGGGAAAACGCTAAAAAGCCCAAAACACGTGCAATTTGATAACGACAAGTTTGTCAACAAATCTTGTTGCATTATTTGATGCATATGAGGTATGCACATCGTTTTTCAATATTAAGAGACATTATGAATTTATTGCAATCTTGGCACAGTTTACGGAAGTTCAATGGGGTCTTGTTTTCGAATTGCCTAATTAATGAAAAAGGCAACAACGGTTTACTAAGTTGTCTCTTGTAAATTTTCCCCCATAAAACATTTTACCCGTTGTCAGAGAGGGTCTGGAGTGGTTTTCAATCAACCGTGACGATGACGATAACGCGAAACAGAGCCATGTTACGAGCGGATTATTCGTCCTGCCATCTCTTAAATCGCCACCTTACTACCACAAAAAACAGCCATTTATAGAGAAGACGATTATAATCATTACATTCATACGAAATTTGAAAGAAAACAATTCCGCAGTTTGGTTTTTTGAGCCAGTCAACTTACTGATGTATTCCTCTCACTGGCGCATGCGCGCGCTGTTTGACTTATTTTTTTGTGTGGTTACCCATGCTAAATATAGCCAGGGTTTGAAAGATAAACACTCTGATGAAATACCATGCAAAGGAGAAATAAGACTATGACAGATGCACGAGATAGACATTGAAGATAATGAATGTTTTCGATTTTCACTTTTTGGGGGTATGGTCATTTGAGCTTCAATAACTCATGAATAATTAGACAAAATCATATGTGAATTTGGTTATATCTTTTTGAAAGGTGATTTTAAAAGTTAGATAGGAAAACTAACAAGTATTTTAAGGAAAACAAATTTAATTAACCTCAAAAGTTTACCCTGCGTTTCTTTTTCCTTTCAGTATATTTCATATAATCCCCTGCTAACCTGAATAGGTTGGGAGTCCATTCTGAAACCGCGTGTGTTCGATATTGATTGCGTGCTCGATGTGTACAACGAGCGGTGAAGTTGAGCCTTATATATGACACAGCCGTGGGAGGAGTTTATTTTTAATCCATTCATTTGATTGGCTGAGGTTCTGTTCAAAGTCAGTAAGATCATATGAAGAGAAATCTTTCGCTTCGCTCCGCCCATTCTTCATGACGAAGATTTCTCTTCATATGATCTTACTATTACATAAAAAACCTGAATAACGGCAGATGTTTCGGACTATTGTCCAGGATGAGTCATCATCCAGTCATACCCAAGGTCAGCTCTATGATCAGGAAGACGAAGTACTCAATAGGCTATTATAAAGCAATAAAAGCAACTTACCTTCATCACCTACATACGGATTTTATATATCTAAGTTGATTCGATATCCAGAAGCATGTTCTACCTATGAACAATTTCTAAAACGAGGTAAATTATTGACAAACAAGATGATGAAACAAGAATTTCAGCAGTCTCATTTTAAGTCATAATTTCGTAACCTCTAGGGTCGATACAAAGATCTTGTCAGCATATACAATTTATCATTGAGTCAAATACTGACTGAAGTTTTTCATACTTATTGTTAGTCCATTATTTATACACTGAATTGACGACGGATTTTCCCGTTATTTCTCGATTATGAAAAGGAGCCTGCGGCGGGTGTGATCGCTCAGCATGGGATGCTTACTTCTCCATGGCACCTGATCCCATCTCTGATGTTTTGGAGGCCCGTGTTTGCTCTGTTCCTGTTTTGTATTGTTTTATGGACTTTTGATTTTGAGTACTGTTCGTTATTTTATTATATATGTTTCATTGTATTTAATCGTGGAGTTGTCCACAGCAAGAGATAACAGAATATATGAAATACATTAGTCAACATATAATGATACATTGAAATGCAAAGGAGTATGGCATGTCAAACGTTGCAATATTTGATAATCTTGTGATGTATATTCAAAATCTTGTGATGTATGTTCGAAATCTTGTGATGTATATTCAAAATCTTGTGATGTATATTCAAAATCTTGTGATGTATGTTCGAAATCTTGTGATGTATATTCAAAATCTTGTGATGTATGTTCAAAATCTTGTGATGTATACTCAATATCTTGTGATGTATATTCTAAAACTTGTGATGTATATTCTATAATCTTGTGATGTATGTTCGAAATCTTGTGATGTATATTCTATAATCTTGTGATGTATGTTCGATAATCTTGTGATGTATATTCGAAATCTTGTGATGTATATTCAATATCTTGTGATGTATATTCGAAATCTTGTGATGTATATTCTATAATCTTGTGATGTATGTTCGAAATCTTGTGATGTATATTCGAAATCTTGTGATGTATGTTCGATAATCTTGTGATGTATATTCGAAATCTTGTGATGTGTGTTCTACAATTCAGTGATGCGTGCAATAAAATTGCATGACGCAACAGAAAAGTAAGGACAATTTTCATTGGTTAGAAATAACGAAAGTAGCCGGAGCGGTCGTAATCACGGTAATGCACACATTGACACAACTTCGCAAGCATGAAATTGGCGAATTCAACCTAAAGTCAAAATTATAGGTAATAGAAAAATTGTTTTGGTATCAAGAAGCACTAAGTCAGTCATAACGTGAAAAGTGGGAATCAAGAACATTAATTTGATTTGTTTGAAGGTACATCAAAAACAATTTAGTGGCTTATTCAGTTATTGCTGGACTAAAGGATGTTTTATCCTATTTTTACGTCCTCATATTGTATTGATGTTGATTAATCGGTATGATTTATTCTATATTGGTGCTAGTTAGAATAATCTACAGTACTTGGCCATAAGTGAGTCATAATTTTATTTTTCCACTATATATTTCATTAGGAAACACATTTTTCTAAAATATTCTTGCAGTGTCATTTATTGTTTCTTTTTAATTTCTAAAACACCATAAAATGCAGAATTTGTTGTAGTTTCTTCACATTATTTCAAAATAGTTTTATCTTTATGCATTACCGTGAAATCACAGGTCAAGTGCAAAACAAAAATTTTAAGACTTCAATTTGTTAAGAAATCATAGTAATTTGAGGTTAGAAAATTTTGTCGTGACAATATTTTATGAATAATTCTCAATAGTTTAAGTATCATTTTGTTTATCATTTAAGATAAGAAAATTTGAATAATTCTGCATGTTTCAGTGAAAAAATCATGAAAATTGGGCTAAAATTGACTTAACAACAAGTTTTTATGAAAATAGGTTTTTCAATGAAATATATAGTGTAAAAATAAAATTATGACTCACTTATGGCCAGGTACTGTAACTGTGTCTCGGGACAAACTCTCACCACGCAGGGTTCGAAATTGCATGGCCCATTGCAGCTGCATTGACCGTAGCACTAGTCCAGGGACGACTTTGCAATAAATAAATAAATAACACGACAAATTTTTAGGAGAAGGTGAATGTCAGGAAAAGATTAATTGCTATGCATCATTGAATATTGTCATTCACAAATTTGTCCAATTATTTTTATAGTAAATGTATTGAGCCGGGCTCATTTACAGGATAATGAACAAGGACTGTGGTGACAGTTTAAAATCACGTTCAGACGTTTAGAGAATATGTAATACACACAAAAATATCTCAATGGCATGTATAATATTAAATAGTTTTAAAAATAAAATAAAATATTGCTAGAAATTAACAGCGAAAAATATTTATCACGTATCGTTTTGGGGTAATCCGGTTTTATATACAAACAGAAGTAAATAAACACCGATGCAGCAAGATTAAGGTCAAACGTCTCTGCACTGATGTGTCCTCAGCGGTGACATTTGCATCAAGTCATTAATGATGTTCCCTGCATTTGTGTTAGCCTGATAGTACAACCTTTATTTATAGAATCAATCTAATTCAAATTAGATGTTAGATCCGCTTGCATACTCGCTACACTAACATCTAACAACATCCCGTTGAGGGTCACGTCAGAGGTCAAATTCTATCAATTAATCAAATCGCAGCTGGCAAAATCATCATATATTGTTGAAGCAAATAAATCTTGAGGCGTTCCGAATTTAACCTCTTACGTGACCCTCAATGGGATGACTTGTTAGATGTTAGTGTGTTGAGTATGCGAGCCGATCTAACATCTAATTTTAATTATATTGTTTATAGAATATGATGCAGACAGGGATACCTGGTGAAAACCTTTCGCACCCGTTGAATTACTTTGTAAAATATTAGTCAAAGGAGCCAGGAAAAAATATTAAACAATTTAATATTATGATAAAAATATTCAATTTACTATTTCTTAAGGTGATTTTGTTTTCTCAACAGCGGCTGGTCACGTACCATACTTTTACTCGTAAACTCAATTTGGCGGTGAAGAAGCAGCATTTTCTGTTGCTCACCGTCGCTATAGCTGAGCATTGCTCTACGAGCAATGTGCCCGGCTAAAAATCATAATATTTGTAATGATATATCATATTCTAGACTTGACATACAATAAACAATGATAAGAATTATTGTCGCATATCTGCAGTGATTTTCTTTGATCTTTCTGTGGTGATAATTTATCCCATATCACATGTGTGATAATACTTTCCAAACATGTTTCAAAGTTTTTACACTCTTTATCATACAGTTTTAAAGGACAGTTTTATGAGCTCATAAGTATATTAAATGGTTAATTTATCAAAACCTGCATTTAAAAATTCAGAAGTCTTAAGTTAAACCAAATTGTCCAGGGTATTCTTAGTAAGGTATGTCAAAGGTCATGGTTAAGTGACTTTGTAAGGCTGGTATTTTTTCTTTAGTTTTATAGCAATCAGTGCACATGGTAAATATCATAAAATTACCCCTTAAAGGTCTTATGCAAGGAGATAGCCAATCAAAATGAACAAATGTAGTTCTATGTATGATGTATATAGAGACAATAATATTTCTTTTCTTTTTTCATTTTCAGGAACTTTACGTAGGTCTACAGTTTTAATGTTGGACTCATGCACTAGGAATATCATATCAGCAGAATTGTGCCACTGAATCAAAGGGAACTCTTTTTTTTTTAGGTACGCATGATCAATGTAACTTCCTTGATGGTGTGTTGGCTGTTTGCCCATGTGTATTTCGGGGTATAGGTATGTTTAGTCTCAATTTTCTTTCTTAAAAGCTGCATAAGGGGTATTATTTTTTCTGATCTCAAATTTTGTCTAAGCATTAATCTTTTTTCTCATTCATGAATTATCTGCTGAGAGTCTAGTTAATTAATTTATTTAATTAAAGCTATATAGTAACATATAGTGAAATTATTTCCTTGTGTGAGACCTAAAGAAAATCAGGTTACTCATTTTTATGACAATTTCTTTGATTTCAGGAGTAGCCTCCCCTTTTAAAGATCCAAAATGGTGATTTTACAGTGCGGCATGCAGTCTGTCATCAACAAAGAGTTTTGACACCTGTAATACCCATATTTCTACCATTCACCTCTGTAACCTTTGTTGAGTTCATCAGACTGGTAAGAAAAACAATATTGTTAATTGAAATAATTTTATCAAGATAAATAAAATAATTAATGAAAAAAAAATTACATGAACAGACTCCCTCATATAAGAAAATGTCACATTTTACACATTGCAATTATACATCATTTACATATCCACATTTTCCCCATTTACACATGCAGTTGAATAGATTTAGTGCTTAATAATACATAGCAACAATTTTTACATGAATCCTAAGACAATTCACAAAATACATGAATGCATTAAACTGTGAAATACAGATTTCGTACATTTAATTAAAATGCACAACATCAGTACCCCCCCCCCCCTTCACAATCTAAAAACTTTCTTTTTAATTCAAAGTCACTAGGCAACACTAAAGATTTCCACTTATTGCTTTTCAGTCCAAGACAGGAAGTTGAGGAATAAAGTTGACAGGACATCCTGAACTGTCCTCGTTACCAGCTTATGAGGGAACCAGCTGCAGTGGACAAAGTACGTTACATCATAGGATAATAGGTAAGTCTCCGGAGTAGTGTTTGTAGCAATTCTCGTACTTGGTCCTGCATCGAAGATTCAGGACTATTGATATTTATCTCTGCATGGTTTGGTTCTTCCCAGAAACATGTTACTGGTGGTGGTCCCTATATTCTTCTGGCTTTTGTGGTGAGGAATGTTTCATTTCTAGCTCTTTTCTGATCACATTTTGTCTATCTAGCTGTTTGTCTGTCTGTCTGTCTGTCCATCTGTCTGTCTGTAAACTTTTCATATTTTCGACTTCTTCTCTAGAACCCATGGACCAATTTCAACCAAACTTGCCACAAAGCATCCTTGGGTGAAGGGGATTCAAGTTTGTTCAAATAAAGGGCCACACCCTCATTCAAGGGGAGATAATTGGGAATTAATGAAAATTTGATGGTATGTTTTAAAAATCTTGTTTTCAAGAACCACTGTGCCAGGAAAAATGAAACTTATGGAGAAACATCCTCAGGTAGTGTAGATTTAAATTTGTTCAAATCATGACCCCCGGGGGTAGGACGGAGCCACAATGGCTGACCAAAGTTTAACATAAAAATATATAGGAAAATTCTTTAAAAATCTTCTTCTCAAGAATGACAAAGCCATAATTGATCCTATTTATATGGAAGCATCCTCAGGTAGTGTCAATTCAAGTTTGTTCAAATCATAACCCCCGGGGTAGGGCGGGGCCACAATGGAAGATCAAAGTTTTACATAGAAATATAAAGGAAAAATCTTTAAAAATCTTCTCAAGAACAGCAAAACCCTGATTGATCATATTTATATGGAAGCATCCTTAGGTAGTGTAGATTCAAGTTTGTTCAAATCATGTTCCCCGGGGGTAGGACGGGGCCACAAAGGATGATCAAATTTTATATAGAAATATATAGGAAAATTCTTTAAAAATAACCTTCTCAAGAAAAGCAAAGCCATGATTGGTCAAGGGACTACTTTTGGATTTAAACTTTTCAATAAAAATCCAATTTTTACTTTTTCCTAGCCACAGTGCTCAGGTGAGCGATGTGGCCCATGGGCCTCTTGTTTTTTTTGTTTTTTTTAAAAATGATCAATCATTAAATATAAATAAATCAGTTGTTAAAAAATTTGCTTCATATTTGAAGTGCTTTAAACCGACCCTTTGATGAAAGTGACCAGTGTTTTTTGCACCTTGGAAGGTTTATTGGTAAAATATAAGAAGGAAGTTATGATTTTGGTGTCACTTTTGTTGTTATTTAAGTTTGATTTGATTTTTATATTACGAGTATTATGAAACTGTTATTTTGTTACTGAACGATGGTTAATTTTAATTGTGAACAAATGTACAAAGATGAGGAGTATAATATAGTTGGCTATGTATATTGCCCAATTTTTGAACATATTATGTAATAAATATTAATAACAACCTTTGAATAATTGGAAAGACTATATTATAAATATGATAGCATTTTTGTACATGAGCATACATTTTTGAAAGGAAAAATAAATTATTCAATTGCATTAAAAAAAATATTTTGTTTCATATTCTTGCGAATTATCAGATCATTCTTCTATTATTTAAATACTCTGTCATTATGAAACCTTGTTAATAATTAAGTAAATATTAATTGTACATTTGCACCAATTTTTACATGGCATTTTCACACTAAGAATGCCACGTGCAAAATTATATACAGGAACAATTCTGAACAAATATATGCAAGTGAGTTGTAAATTTGATACGTAATGCATACATTACAAAAACCCATGACAGTGTTCACTAAAATGAAATGTATGGACTCTTATATAAATACTTGGTATATGTGATATGGATATTATGGATGATATTTTTGAGAATGACACAAGTAATGAAATTTTTCAGCATTGAATTGGATTCTTGAACCAGAGCCATGTGAACCTGGTCCACCTGTACCTCTCATTGAAGACCTGTTAACATCACCAGAGTATGTTCATTCTGATACCCCTATGGTATGGTTACAGCATGCATTATCCCTGAATCCATTAAAAGAGCTGCATTGGCAACGAAACAACCCAATGTGGTCGATTGTAAGGAAATATAGCATATCAGCTTCCAACTTTGGTGCAGTTCTCAGTTCTAAGCAAAGGCGGTAAGACGTGTGATTAAATTTTTGCGAAAAAAGACTTTTAAAATTACAGTCAACCTTTGTTATCTCAAACCCATTATCTCATATTTCATGGATATGTCACAGTAATTTTGAAGTCCAAACCATTTATAAAAGACTGGGACATTTTATTCTTGATAACTCTTTATGTGTTATTCTTGAATCCACGGATATTTCCAACATTTTTCTTGGTCTCATTGAGTTTGAGATAATGAGGTTCGACTGTAATGACTAGATATTTGTACATAAAGATGCAGGAAATATAAGATTAATAACCAAAAATCATATTTTCTTCTCCAGATTGACATTGTCACTGAAGAAACAGCTGATGTCGGCTTACAATCTGGAGTCCATCAAGGCTGTTGCATGGGGTATCACTCATGAAGATGATGCTTTGAGAAAGTATGAAAAGGACTTAGATGCAGCTGTAGAGCAGTCAGGTATACAGCACAAAATAACATTCATTCAACCTCTGACATGTTAACATTCAATGTGTCAAAACAAATAGCAGGACTTATCCTGGTGACAAACAGAAATCAATTACTGAAGTCTAATTGTAAAAAAAACTAGAAATATGTCCATAGGACATGAATGCCCCGCCGAGGATATATTAGTAAAGCAACATGAAATTTGTACATGTATAAAATTTGATCAGTTTGGTTCAGGCAGGGCTTATAGTTAGTTGGGAATAAAAATGTAGGTCCAGCATCCAAAGCAAGTCTGGTAGTGTCCATCCCTAGATGCATCATCCACGCAAGTTTGGTTCAGGTAGGGTTTATAGTTACTTGGGAATGAAAATATAGGTCAGATCCAGCATCCGAAGCATGTCTGTTAGTGTCAATCCCTAGATGCATCATCCATGCAAGTTTGGTTTAGGTAGGGCTTATAGTTACTTGGGAATGAAAATGTAAGTCAGATCCAGCATCGAAGCAAGTCTGGTAGTGTCCATCCCTAGATGCATCATCCATGCAAGTTTGGTCTAAGTAGGGCTGATAGTTCCTTAGGAATAAATCTGCTCCAAAAACTTCAACCTGGTCACTCATCTGGAAAATGTAGGTCAGATCCAGCATCCGAAGCAAGTCTGGTAGTGTCCATCCTTAGATGCATCATCCAAGCAAGTTTGGTCTAAGTAGGGCTTATAGTTTCTTAAGAATGGACCTGCTCCAAAAACTTTAATTTGGTCACTTATCTGGAAAATGTAGGTCAGATCCAGCATCCGAAGCATGTCCGGTAGTGTTCATCTCTAGATGCATCATCTATGCAAGTTTGTATCAACATGTAAAGTTTGATAACACCATCTTGAATGGTATGTTTAAAACTGAGCTAAACACTATTTAAGAAAAGTCAGGTCAAGGTCAAAAAATGTTAATGCAGTTGCATAGCTCTCATCAATATCTATCAGCATATGAAGTTTGATGAAAATATCTTGGATAGTTTCTTTGAAACTTAGCTTTGAACAGAGCTAAACACAAAGTGGGACGGAAGGACAGAAGGACGGAAGATGGACATGACAAACACTATATGCCCCGGCCATATTCATGGCGGGGCATAAATATTCAGTTACCAACATATTCCAGAAAATTTGCTTTTTGAAGTGGAAGGATTATAAAAGCTCTACTTAGACTTTGTTTGCATTACAAAATCAATTGTATTATGGTTTGTTTGCATTCAGTAGTATTATAATTTTTTCTGAAAAGGATATGGTTGCATGAATTCGGAGTGTTGGGAGCTTCACCTGATGGCTTAGTTGTTCGACCACCAACATGCAGTGTATTTTATCAAACTCCAGAAGCCAAAGACGCCATTCCTAATATTGTAGAGGTGAAGTGTCCATATACAGCATCGTCTTCAACAGTAGCAGATGGGGCACAAAATTTGAAGGATTTTTCATAGGTAAATAACATTAAAAATCTGTATTGTCCAGTACTTTGAAATTAAAAATCTTGGTGAGTAAATGATTTCAAAACATGTATTAATTTACAAGTGCAGCTGTTCAATATGGTATGAAGATATTGAAAAAGGAGGGGATATGTACTGGTATAACACAACTTAAGTGTTTTTTGATTTTTTTTTAGATCTTAAACAAGATACCCTGTGCCTGAAAACCAGTCACCCATACTATCATCAAATTCAAGGCCAGCTACACATATGTAACAAAACATTCTGCGACTTAATTGTGTGGACAAGAGTAGACTGCATTGTGATTAGAATAGTAAAAGACATTGAATGGACAGCAAATGTTCCAAAGCTGATAGATTTCTACATTAACATTTTCATTCCAGCACTGATGGAAAACTGAGTTCTGGTTTGAACTTCTTGACACTTAGTTTTGTACCTCTAGAATTTTCTAACAATGGAAAATGGATAATCATGTTAAATGTGTTGAATGTTCCTAAGTCTCATAAATGTATGATATGATATGTCACAATCCATCATAAAACTTCTGGCTTATAAGACTATTTTAAATAGCAATGATGATTAATAAAATCTATGTACTACATAAAAAAAGAATATCAAAATTTAGAATCATTTTATTAATGAATTGAAGATGTTATTCTCAAAGTGAAAATGTAACATTTTGGTCTTTCTTAATAGATAAATTGTTGAAAACATGAATTTGTTGAGTTTTGCTTTAAAGGTAAATATACTTTAAACTAGAGATTTAAAATTATAAGTAAACCCTCTTCCAAATTATATTGTCAAATGAAGAATGGAATTGCCAAACATTCTTGTAATAAATCCATGCTAACAAAAGGGATTTTCATTTTCTGAAGTATATGTATTACAACATACTACAAAGTTAACAAATATAACCATTGACATTGATAACAAATCAAAATTTGCTTATCCCTTGCACTTTGGTATGAATATCTTCACTGTTTAGTGTATACTGTCACACGCCAATGCAAATTTATAATAAGTACATGTATCTTTAAGTAATTTCTTTCAAAAGTGGAGCTTGCAAGTTTACAAGACAAGAACAGAGTTGAAATATTTTTGTTGAGATTGGTCTGTAAGTAGATGGTATGTGACGGAGAATCTCGTAATTCTTTATCCTCTCGTTGGCTCTTTCCACATGAATAAGTGCTTTAGCAATCTTGTAACACAGTGCTGCTTCTTGTATGGTAAACTGGCCTCGTGTCGATAAAAGAGCTTTTATAATTAAGCAGACACCCTGGGGCAACTGGTCATGAATGGTGAAACCTTTGACCACCAAAATAAGGTCTCCAGCTTTGAACTTTCGTAAAACTTGGCTGTGACGTACAATAGCTACATCAGAAGTAGAACCTGGGTACAGCATGGAGCAAAATGTAAGTGCACCATTTGGAGGCACGCAAGTTACTGCTTTAAAAGTATGGCAACTTTTGTACATACTGTAGGCCATGGCCTGATTATCCATATGTGTTGGGATGTCCTGGATTGTTTCAATTGCATCCATGGATGCTCTAGCAGAGGAAAAATCCTCAAAAGATTTTGGCAGAGACCCTGAAAAAAAGTTGGAAAAAAATTAATTTGATTATTTGTAATTGTGTAAAAAAATTGTGTTACAGTCAATCTTTCAAGAATACAATAAATTTAACTGCATTAAATTTTTGCAAGTCATTATGATAAATTTTAAAACAAACCTTTGTATTTAAGCTGACTTGGAAAACATTCTACGCTACATTCTACACTACGCCATCAGACAGCATCTTGTATAGGGAAAAGACCACTAATTATTTTCCCATAGAACTCCATACAAACCTTAGGCCCTCTCAGTACTTTACTATGACAATTTCAGAAAAATCTTTAGCATCATTTCAAACTTTGTTCTAAGCCCTAACAAAAAATACTGAAAAAAATACATGGTCCCATGGCGTTTATAGGTCAAAATTGCAGTTATTTTCAACTTTTAGAGATTCGCAGTAAAGAACACGCGGCATAAAAAATCAACCCCCACTCCTAAAATCTTCCCTGGCATTTCTATAGTTTCTGTAATATTCCCTCATCCCATCATTTATTTCAAAGGTCATTAATTTTACTTTAAAATGAAAACAATTAAATACCTGATTTCAGCCAATGGCGTAACGCCTACCCATTCAGTATTCGGTTTAATGTTCCATAACAAACAAAGCCATGTGTGCATCCGGGGATTTGGTGCTCTCATTCCTATACTTACATACTTACCTGTCCCAGAATTAGTCAATTGTGGTAATTTCAAAGACTATACACCTACCTGTGAACATGTATGAAATTTGAGTCCTGTGACTTCAGTGTATTGGATACTGTGACCATCTCAAATGATGACACCTTACTGCTACCAGCACAATTCAAAGGAGTGAATGACGTCTGGGCCGGTGATGATATTTGGATATATTGGTGACTGTAAGAAATAAAATATTTGTACAATGAATTGTTTTTGTGCTTTAATGTTAATAAAGTGATATTAAGTCAAAATTGAGTCAATAATTTCATAAGGGTGGATTCTACCCAGAATTAGGTAAAAAGCTCCAAAATTGGATAAATCGTAGTTAAGCAAAATTCAAAGGTTTTAAAAAGACTGATATAGAATTTTTTTATGCTTATGCAAAGGATATTATTTAAGACTCTGATATACTAATTGATTCTTATGTGATCCCTCCTATTGCTCAAGTATGTACAAAAAAGTTTCCCCACCCCCCAGTGAAAAACGCTTAAAGAAATAGCAGGTGCCCCCTTTTATTTTTGTTTACAATTAATTTAGACAAGTTTAAATCAATCCTTTTGATAACAAATCAAAGTTCAATGTCTGTAGTCTTATACTTTACAATCAGAAGCTACTTTTTGAATTTTATTCTAAGAAAAGGAGAATTTAAATAATTTTTTTTAAAAAATTAAAGAAAAGCAAAAACTGACTTCAAACCCCAAAATGTACTATACAATAAGAGGCTGGAAAGTTAATAAATAAAAAATTTACCTGCAATGTACAGAAAACTGTCCGACAAAATACATCGGGTGGATAGGGAGTCTCCATTTTCTTCTTATATAGAGAAAATGCCCCTGCTGATCAGAGACCTAACACTCCCAAATAATAACAAAATATGTTAACATAACAGTCAATCTAAGATGTTCATCCCTCAATGGCAACAAGTTTTTATTACAGTAACTGAAATTGTTAGGAAATAGGAAATCACAATTGGAATTCCTTTAAATGTACCTTCTCTTCGTTGTATTTAATATCGTGGATTGATATTGGCTTCCTTTTACTAGACTCTATTTTTAGGGCAAGCAATTCCTTTTCCAGTTGTGTTTCTGTTGAGAGGCGCTGCATTTCTTGAGTACAGTTAAATGTGCAGGATACTGAGTAGTTGTGCTCTGATATCAACTGAAAATATATTGTAAATCATGTACAGTTAAAAGAACTTTATATATTATTAAAAATTATTGAAAATGTTTCAGTGTTGGTCATTTGTCATCATTGGTGTTTTAAATGAGCTTTACTTTTTCTTGATATTGACATTTTGGTGCTTGTGGAATCTGCAACTGGTCCATCTGTGAAGATGACAGGGACTCCTCACTTTTGAGTTTTTTCCTCCTTTGTAAAATAATTAAACTTGAATTATTTTTTTATTCAGTTGTAAGCTACTCTGTTTATACATGTACCCTTTTAAAGTTTTTTAGTAAAATATTCTCAATTAAACTCCACCCACCCACCATCCAAAAACAAGATGTCGGTCACATTTTGAAAAATAATTTCACCTTTTTGTACATTCAGGATCAGAGAAATCCATGGCCTTTCCTTCATTCCATGCAAAATATGCAGAGTCCCCCTCCTTCTTACCATCCTTAAAGTGGCAGGAGCAGATGCGATCATTCTGATCTCCTGGTTGGCGATCAGCTCGTCTAAAAATATACATTATACAAAGACTGAGTGAAGGAGAATTAAAAAGCAAAACCTGTTCATTTAGCATGTTATTATCAAATAGCCTAAATGACTTATTTTTTCATTATTTTTTTTTAAAATGTTTCATTTACTTGCAAGTACAAGATAATCATGTGCATAACATTAACAAACGGTAGCAGTATTTGGTAGTAATAATACGAAATAAAATGTAATAAAAACAGCTGTTAAACAAAAATTAATCTTGCTACAAATTGCACAGTTTTTGTAGTATGTACTCTTCATTATTCTTCTGCTATATTGATTACTACGAGATTTAACTTTTTAGCATGCATGTATAAATACTGTATCCGACAATGCAGCATCGTGACATATCGTTACAAGTACCTACAAATTTTGTCAATATATCTACGTTTACTGAGTTTTTTCCCTAGCAGGCCGAAATATCTCCATCATGTCACCAGGAACAACACTCGTGCATCTCGTAATAAGTGCTGCAATAAACAAACTGATGATTGTGTTTTTTCTCACCTGCATGGTTTTCCCGACGCTTCAGCTACTTTCGTTATTTCTAACCAATGAAAAGTGTCCTTACTTTTCTGTTGCGTCATGCAATTTTATTGCACGCATCACTGAATTGTAGAACACACATCACAAGATTTCGAATATACATCACAAGATTATCGAACATACATCACAAGATTTCGAATATACATCACAAGATTTCGAACATACATCACAAGATTATAGAATATACATCACAAGATTTCGAATATACATCACAAGATATTGGAATATACATCACAAGATTTTGAACATACATCACAAGATATTGAATATACATCACAAGATTTCGAATATACATCACAAGATTTCGAACATACATCACAAGATTATAGAATATACATCACAAGATTTCGAATATACATCACAAGATATTGAATATACATCACAAGATATTGAATATACATCACAAGATTTTGAACATACATCACAAGATATTGAATATACATCACAAGATTATAGAATATACATCACAAGATTTCGAACATACATCACAAGATTATAGAATATACATCACAAGTTTTAGAATATACATCACAAGATATTGAATATACATCACAAGATTTTGAACATACATCACAAGATTTTGAATATACATCACAAGATTTCGAACATACATCACAAGATTTTGAATATACATCACAAGATATTGAATATACATCACAAGATTTCGAACATACATCACAAGATTTTGAATATACATCACAAGATTTCGAACATACATCACAAGATTTTGAATATACATCACAAGATTATCAAATATTGCAACGTTTGACATGCCATAAAGGAGACATCGGTCAACGTATGACCTTATGATAGACTGCTTCGATGTAGAGCTTGTTCTTGCATATCGGATCTATTGGGAGACATAAACCCATATGCAGCTGATTAATGGAATGCAAATATCTCTTAAAATAGGAATTTTCATGATAGAAAAGTAGAAGACACGAAGTCTATCTTAAGTTTTTGTTTTTAATTTACCATCAATGCTTTTTTCCCAATAAATCATCCAAATATGAAACAGATAATGTGTCCTTTATTACGAATTCTCTCTATCATAATGTAAATTTAAAGACAACATTAAGAGACTTCTTCTTACGTAGAATTATTTTAAAAAACAAATTCTGCTTCATTTGAATACAAAATGGGTATGCAAGCAACGGAGAACAATACATACCCAACTGCATTATAGATTTTTGAAAGCCTGATCCCCAAAAACTAAAGATTAAATGTTGATATTGTCAATGAGAAACTCAGTCATCTGTTAAAAATCAAACTCTGACTCGGAGTAATGTATATAGAATCAGATCGTATCCAACAAAATGAGTTAAAAGAAGTGTACATATTATCAGCGATCCTCAATAAGGTATGCAAATCTACTCTTTCCATTTTTATTGAAGAAACAATCGTCTATCATTTAACAAAACCTGGTCTTTATTGGGGGTGGGGGGTTGAATAGTGTTGAAAAGTGGTATGTGTTAATGCTATTGATTTTTGGTAACTTCATTTTTGTCTATAAAAGTTCCTTGGAGATTGTAAGTTTCAACATCTGTAATGGTTACCACTTCTCAATTATGTTGTACAGTACTTCTGAAATTCCCAATAATACCTCAGATTTTATTAACGATTTAGATTTCACACATGATCATATATCAATTTGGAGAATAGAATGACCTAGTTACAGTTTGGGGTAGATTGATAGTCAATATTTTTTGGTGCATTTTAGGTCTTCCTATCTTACAAAGAGATCATGCAACACAATTTATAATTTTTAACGATTGTTAAGATTGTTTTCAGAGTGAAATATAGATTAGATATTATAAGATGAAAAAAGGTAAACTTTTTAAAAAGTTCTCTTTTTTTCTTTATAAAATATATCATCCTTGTAAATTATGATATTTTATATAAAGTTAACGATTCCTTAAGAAAAGGGTAAACATGTAATTCTAGTAAAATGCTAATGTATATTTTTAGACTGAAAAGAGCCATAGCGCATTTGATAGTCACTTTCGCATACTCTAGTAGTGATTTTTTAAATACATTGTTTAACCAAAATTTTGTCATACAATGTTAGTTTATGCAGCAGGCCTTATACCAAATCACACAAAAATAATATTCAAATATTAATAGTTCCCTCATATGATAAATATAAAAATCGTTCAGTTTATATGGAGAATATAGTAAATACTGAGGTACCCCCCTAAACAATGAGAAACTATAGCTAAAGACCACCCTTAACCAGAGATACAACTTCGGAATAATTTTATTTGGATATGACTGCACTTTATTACATTTAGATAATTTTGGTTAAAGGTGGTCTTTATATTGAAAATGTTGAAAATATGTATTTTATTTTTCTTCTAAAATTATTTCAAGATTCAACAATCTGTCTTAATTTTATCCATTGAACTAATATGACTTCGTGGCGTAGTGGTATGATTGCTGGATTGAAGACATAATGATCGTGAGTTTGAGTCTCACATGCAGTGCGTATATCTTATCTATGATTTATTTTTTTCTCTGTACATTTTCCTATGTTTTCTATTATTATTTTTTTTTATAATACATGTATAAATAATGTAAGAGATATATAATACAACATTACACCTTGAAAGTATCTCGGGAAAAAACAGTTTTAAACTATTTTAATGACCCCAAGTCATACCTCCTGGCTTGTTTTAATTTTGAAATTTTTTAACAATCTTGTTTAGAATAAGAGTATAAAACAAGTAAAATCATTGTCATGTAACCGACTTGCAACTTTGAAAATATAACACTGGTCCACAAATAATTACATACATATAGTTTGATTTTGAATTGAAAAGGTACCTGTATCTATAAACAGAAACAAGTGATTTCCATTTAAATACTTGAGTACGCGTTGTCGTCGATAAGGCAGCTATGGCTCTTTATTATATGTAGTTGGGGTGTCCCGGGGCAATGCAATGGAATATGGAGATAACAGACATTATTACATTTTCAACAGTGAAATACTGTAATTTATCCATTGAATAAAAGTGATATCCTGTTACAGTGTGAAAGGATATCAAAATGATATCCTGTCACGGTGTGACAAATATCAGAAGTGCGGGAAAACTCTCGATTCTCCTTCAGATAACAAAGAATGTTGTAAAAAATACTACTTGGTCTGTTAGAAAATAAATAAACCATTCTTACATCGAATAAAACTGCCAAAGATTCCCAAAATATGCTGTTGAAATCCTTGTTTATACAGCGTTTTCAATCTCACAACACTTAGCTATGACGTCTCAACTGCTCAACTGTGACGTCATGTACATGTAGCCTATTCATTGACTGCATTAAAAAAGACAGACTAAAGGAAAAAAATCAAAGAAAATGTAATAAACAGAAAATTCAATGTTTTGTCGTTGAATATGGAATTTACTTCACTCGTGAGACAGGATTTTTTGATATTTTCACTCGTGCTTCGCACTCGTGAAAATATAAAAAAAAATCCTGTCCTACTCGTTAAATAAATTCTATATTCAACGACAAAACATTGAATATCCTCTATGTACACACTGTAATTAAGCTTAAAAGATTATATTGAAACAATAAAAATCAGGAACAGTGCAACCATAAACCTCTAAATACAGCAGAGGTGGGATCAGGTACCATGACAAAATAAGCATCATTTGTCAACCGGTAAAATCCTTTATGTGCTCCTTGTCAAGATCAGACAGACAGAAAAACTCGGTAGACATGTAAATACTGGCCTAACAATTAGAATGAATCAAGTAAATGATAAATTGTTTTTTATGCCCCCGTATTCGAAAATTCAGGGTATGTAGTTTTTGTCCTGTTCGTCCGTCTGTTTGTTTAGCTGTTTGTCCGCCAAAACTTGAACCTTGCCCATATTTTTCGATTGCTTGGAGCAATGGCTTTTTATGTTTCACACGATGAAGTCGTTGACATGCCGAAAGAAAGTAGATCATGTACAAAATATGAAATCTTTGATATGTGCATCTTTAAAAAATGTGGTAATTTGTTGGGGATTTATTTCAAACGAACCTTTGACTGAACGTTGTAAGGAACGATGGATCATATGAATTGTAATGTCATTGTTCTATAGCGATGTGCTAAGCCAGTCAGGGTGCTAGGCTGAGCACAAAATCAAACCCTCAACAGCAGATTTAATAGTTCAGTTGGACCGAAGGCTCAACTGAACTTTAGTGATCGAAAGGTGTCCACCATCTTCATAACAAAAATATATATTATAGTTAACTATCGTTTACCATAGTTAACTAAACTATAGTAAATCAAACTGTTAAAGTAATCACTATCGTAAATCAAAGTTTTTGAAGTGTTCACTATAGTATCAAAGTGTTGACTATAGTAAATCAGTTTTCAAAGTGATCACTATAGTGTCAAAGTTATCACTTTAGTAAATCAAAGTTTTAAAAGTTATCACCATAGTTAAATTCAAAGTTTCCGTAGTTATTACTATGGTAAATCAAAGTTTTCCTACTTATTACTATAGTAAATTAAAGAGTCAAAGTGTTCACTATAGTAAATCTAATGCCTAGGTCACATTTAAGCCGATGGTCGGGCGACTAAATTTTTCTGGTCTTGTCGGCTGAAAGAACATGATCGGCCGATACAGTATCGGGCGACACGGAGTAGTCACATTAATTCCTAGGGACACCGATGACTTGGACAAATAACACAAAAAATCTTTTTTCTTTAGAATTCAGCAATATTTTTTCATAGATCTATATTCAGATAGGTGACGTGAGTAATGTTTGCAAGGCAAAGTTGAAAATGTGTGCAAAATTTTGTGTGGAATTGCATAAAAATGACAAATGGTGCATATCTAAGCAGCAAATAATACTTTAGATTACTTTATATCATACGGATTAATTTTTATGTTCCCCAAACGAAGTTGGGGAACATATTGTTTTTACTCTGTTTCTTATTATGTCGCCCCAGACGAAGTCGGGGAGACATATTGCTATTGTACGCATGTTTTTTTGTCCAGGCGTTTTCTTGGAGATGGCTGGGACAATCTTCCTGAAACTTTCCTCAAAGGACGATCACTGGTTGTTGTTGTGCCATGTGGTCATTCAGTTTCAAAATGGCTACCGTTGCCATGGAAACCTGCAAAAAGCGACGAATTTTGACGAATTTTGTCCGCGAGTGTTCTCTCTGGTCCCTTGAACATTCGTCATGAAACTTTTTTTATTTTAGTGATTAGTAATTGTAGTTTTGCGATTTGCATTTAAAATTTTCAAATAATCAATTATTGCCATGGAAACCAGGGGAAAGTTAAAATTCTTTAATTTCAATTTTCTCAATGACTACTCAAGCAATCGTTTTGAAACTGTCAATGTTTATTCCTTGCAATGTGTCAAAGTGATTTCTATTTTTAAAATAATTGTAATGAGTCGCTCACAGTTGCCATAGAAACGAAACAGAAAAAAAGGTAAAGATGTACACATGTTCTCCAAGGTCTAGGTCAAAGTTCTTCGTATCCAATAAAAGTTCTTTTCACAAGAATACATATTTGAAATAGGAAAGCCCTAGCCCTTACCGTTCAAACGTTATGGCTAAGGTTCTATGTTCAAGACGACCCCCCCCCCCCCCAAACGCGAAGGAAGCGCACAGCCAGGTAGAATACACAGATATAAACATACACAACTTACAAGTAACGTTTTAAAAGTTTCATTCATAAAATTCAGTTCTCCTAATGTGATTTGATATTTTGCCAACATTCATTCTTCTTCTGTCTTGTCTCTAGATTTTATAATTATTTTATCTATAAAAAAAAAATAACGATTGTCAGCTGCATTTATTAGCATTTCGCGTTTTCTTGTATTTCCATTACTTGTATATTAATAATTTCATTAGATAATGCATGTATCAATTAGAAAATTGGTACGTCATTTCCATAGTTTTTATTCATTCATAAATCCTTGGATCCGCTCCTGCAGGTGCGCGAAGCCTTGATCACCACTGTAAACAAAACATTCATCTCGCCGAAAATGTTCATGATTCCGCTAAACTGATAAAGTTTACACATGATTTATCATCTCATAACAAACATCAGCCCTGCCATCAGAACCCCTAAAAATGAAAGTGAAAGTAGGGAAATTTCAGAGTTCTCACTGGCGTTATAATACACAAAATAATTCTGCTGATCTTCTTAATAAATTACATTTGCCAAGCTTTTTTGGTAGGAAAGATACTGCCAATTAACAAGTATGAGGCTCAGTTCAGTACATCTGCCCAATTTCTTTTATGCAAGTCTGCAAATTTAGGAACTTATAATTTTTTCCTGCACTACTTTCTCCTACCGATTCTAAAAATAATTAGTGGGATGTACCCAATTAAGGTCTTCCGTTTCCAACGGAAAGGACTGATACGACTCGATGGTTGTCCAAGCTTAGCTAATGGACCATTGTTTTAGTGATGGTAAAAATGAAAGTGTTGTCCAGTACGGGGCGAAATATGCTATTGCTTGCAATAGCAGACTTTCTAGTTATTATTAAGGTCTTCCGACTTCCTTCTGAAGACCTTATTGTTTTCTTTCTGTTTTTAAGGTCTTCCGACTTCCTTCGGAAGACCTTATTGTTTTTCTTCTGTTTTTAAGGTCTTCCGTCTTCACGGAAGACCTTATAGTGATTCTACTGTTTCTTATTATTAAGGTCTTCCGTCTTCACGGAAGACCTTATAGTTATTGTACTGTTTCTTATTAAGGTCTTCCGTCTTCACGGAAGACCTTATAGTGATTCTACTGTTTCTTATTATTATTCTTTTTTTTGACAAAATTTTGTGCAGGCGATTTCTCGAAAACTATCCAGCAGTTTTTCATGAAACTTTCACAAAATATGTCTCATTATATGAAGTTGTTACATCCGTAGAGAAATTTGGAAAATACGCTTTCGGTGCCAAGTTATGGACAATTTCCTGATTTTAAAATGCAATTTTGTCGCCCCTTTTTATCGAAAATGGCTCAAGATAAGACCTGGAGACTAATTGGAGACGATAGTTTGTCACTTTGTGGTTTGCGGAATCACCTTCTTGTGCGTCGTCAGTACTTCCGGTTGTTACGAGATGCAAATTTAAAATAATCGTATTTTCAAACTTTTTTGTTTTAAAGTATTCTTCATTTATTTTTGGTATATTCATAGAAGTCTTCCTTGTAATGCTTACTATATAATTTGTTTGAATGTTGATAAATCTAAACTCTAGATATTAGCATTCAAAAATCTGAAGTGGGTCCAAAATGGCGGCTGTCTCTGTCAACGCCGACATTTCGCAATAGGGGTTTACGGAGGCAGCCGAGCGTTTGCTTGAACGAAAGTAACATAAGGATAAATGAATTGTAAAGGAATACTTAGATTGTCACGTCGTAGTTTAGTTGCTGTTCTGTGTCAAACTAACGTCTTCTATTTTTGGTAAAAGACTAAATGTGCAAAGGAAATATCTTTTGTGCACCATGGAAAAACAGATCTTTAATCATGCTTATAAGTAATGCTTTCTCTAAAAAGAATATCAATTAATATTTTAATTATAAATCTTAACCACTGTTTTTCCTATGCACACTTGTGTCATATTAAACTAATAAATAAGACAAAAATAAGATGTCTTTTTTTTTTAAAAGATCGATTCATGGAGTTTATTTTAGCATTCTTGTCTCAGAGTTATTGAGCAAGAATGATATCTGATTCCATGACCGTTGTAGGACGAGCCATGTTTTTCGGCGAAACATTTCATCATTTGTCGACTTACTAATCGGGATAGTTCACTTTGGGGATACAAAGGAAATTGAACATAGTTAAAAATTCGTAACTGTTTCGCCGCTTTAGTGTTAAATGCATATATTCAATATTGAATTTGTAAAAGAACTATATGCGGTATATTGCATATGTTTGCCCCCACAAAAGTCAAATTTTGAAAACTTCCTGAAATGTGCTGAATTCAATAAATTGTACAAGAAATATAAGTTAACAGAAAATATTATAGTTCCAGAGCAGTGTATTCACAATTTCTGTTTTTATGACGTCACAAACTAGTCCGATTTTATATTCTTTTTCAGAAAGAGGACAAAATGGACAAAATTTCAACAATTTAAGCTTTAGAATTTATAGAGCGCATGTGTGTTCAGGAACAATATTGACATATTTCATTGATATTATCATTCTACACATTATATCAAAATATTAATCCTGAACACACATGCGCTCGGTGACTTTTATTTAAAATATCGACGAAATATGTACATTTTTCTGCAAAATTCATAAAAAACTGAAATTTACGTCATATTTGTAACGTCATTACGTACATATGACGTCATTACTTATGAAATTATTCAGTGCTTTGAAGTCAGCATATACTCCCCTGTTTAAGGACTTAATTAAATATTACTCCATCAAAGTTTGATTTTGGGGGGCAAATGTTGGTTAATACCGCATATAGTTCTTTGTTAAATATACTTTCTAAACCTTGATTAGACTATAAGAACGTTCTTTTTTTAACTTCATTAAAGCTATCACACCTATTTAATAGAACATTCCAAAGAAAAGGCGCAAAGATTAACTCGTGGGTTTGTCGCTGAATATTGAATAGTGACCTGCCTTTCATAATTTTAAGACGGCAGCACTGTTTTGTACATAAATACAAGTAGATTTAGAGTAGAGGTCGCGATAGCGGAGTATTAAGTGCGACGGAGTTTCATGCTGGCGTCTTGTGTTCAATCCCCCTTGTGTGCAAATCTTTTTCAATTTTTCTGTTCGATTTAACGTTTTCCTTCCGGAAGCGGACGGAAGACCTCTCGTTGCTCGCAACGAGTTTCATGTCTAGTTAAGGTCTTCCGTTTCCAACGGAAGACCTTATTGTTTTCGTTCGGTTTCTTTTTCCCTATTATTATTCTTTTTTTTTCTTACCGATTTTGTGCACGCGAGTTCTCAAAAATGGCTCGACCGATTTTCACTAAACTTTCAGATGTGATAGATATTTATCTGAACCTTGTCGGAAATTTTAGTCGTCGATGACGTCACTTCCGGTCGTGAGATATGGACGATTTTCTGATTTTTAGAGGGTCGACTTGTCCTGGAAACTCCTCCGGAACGACTTAAAATATTAACTCAAGATTTTCAATGAAAGTAAGGGAAGGTTTGCTGAGTTGCAGGCAGGCGTCCAAATCGTCATAGCGCAAAAGGCGCCTAAGCTCGATAGAGCCCAAAAAATGTCTCGGAAACATCTCACAAAATTTGACATTTTTTGTTTTATATCTTCGTATTTATTCATAATTTGTTAAAACATATAGAAGAAAAGTTGTACAGATTAACGGGACCTTTCATATGCAATCAAGAAAAAGGGGCTGACCCCTCAAATTAGGGGCTCAGAAGGGCCAAAAGTCTTTCATTTGTATCTCTTTATTGATCAATATTTTGTTATACATTACAGAAGCAAAGATATTCATCGTAAAGATTTGCAACAATATATTATAAAATTTTGATCATATGTTACGTAATTAGGGGTCACAAGGGACCAGAATGTCACATCTTTGACGCTTTATATCTCAAAAATGGGGAATATTTTGATAAGCAATATTGAACAAAAGATGGTCAGAATAACGTTCTAAACAATTTACATACTTTGAATTTTTGTAAAACGGCCCCATTAAGGACTTGGAGCGATGGCCCCTAAATATTTCCATTCAGCGTATCTCCACCACGAAAAGAAATCTCTGAGTAAGTATTGAACAAAAAATCTTTTAAATGACAAGACCTTTCATTTTATATCAAGAAAAAGGGGCCGACCCCTAAAATTAAGGGCTCAGAGAGGCCAAAAGTCTTTCATCTATAACTCTATAATGATCAATATTTTATTATACATTACTGAAGCAAAGATATTCATCTTAACGATTTGCAACAATATATAACAATATATTATAAAACTGAGATAATATGTTACATCATTAGGGGTCACAAGGGGCCTGAATGTCAAATCTATGACGCTTTATATCTCAAAAAGGGGGAATATTTTGATAAGCAATATTGAACAAAAGATGGTCAGAATAATGTTCTAAACAATATGCATACTGTGATTTTTTTTAAAATGGTCCCATTAAGGACTTGTAGGGATAGCCCCTAAATATTTCCATTAGCATGTCTCCACAACGGAAAGAAATCTCTGAATAAGCGTTGAGAAAAAATGTCTTTGAATTTAAAAGACCTTTCATTTGTTGTCAAGAAAAAGGGGCTGACTCTTCAAAATAGGGGCTCAGAGGGGCCAAAATTCTTTCATCTATAACTCTTTAATGATCTATATTTTGTAATACACTGCTGATTAAAAGGTATTTATCTTAACGAATTGCAACAACATCGTATAAAATTTTAATCATATATTACGAAATAAGGGGTCACAGGGGCCAGAATATGAAGTGTTGGTCAGTTTATATCTCAAAAAGGAGAAATATTTTGATATAAGCAATGTTGAACAAAGGATGGTCAGAATAATGTTCCAAACAATATGCACCGTTTGAATTACTAGTATTGTAAAATGGCCCCATTAATGACTTGGATTGGTGGCCCCTAAATATTTTCATGCAAGATATCTCTTTAACGAAAAGAGATCTGTGAATACATCTTGAACAAAAAGTGTTCAAAATCACGAGACCTTTCATTTGAAATCAAGAAAAGGGTCTGGTCCCTCAAATTAGGGGCCGAGAGGGGCCAAATCACTTTCATCTTTAAGTATTTGAGATTGTTGAATAAATCAAAAGAATTTAATCAAGTGAGAGAAGTCTTGATATCATTATTTTGTAACAAAGATCATAGTCAAAATCACATCTCATCTTATCGAAAAATCGGACGGAAGACCTACTCGTTGCTCGCAACGAGATCTCATCTAGTTATTATTCTTTTTATTATTTTTTTGAC